>NC_031786.1:7530229-7549506 GCF_001522545.3 Parus major | reverse complement strand
TGTGTCCCCAGCAGGGTGTGATGTGTCCCCAGCAGGGTGTGATGTGTGTCCCCAGCAGGGTGTGATGTGTGTCCTCAGCAGGGTGTGGTGTGTCCCCAGCAGGGTGTGGTGTGTGTCCCCATCCAGGTGTGGCCTTGGGGTGTGTCCCCATCCAGGTGTGGCCTTGGGATGTATCCCTACCTCTGGCTGCAGCCATCAGGGTCTGATGGGGAGGGGACAGGAGCCCAAGGATGTGCCAGGGCTTTCACAGCAGAGATCCCGTGTCCCAAGGGCACCCAGGGAAGTGCAGCCACAAAAAGCAGCATGGAGATCTCCTGGGATAATGGCACCCACAGCCTGCAGCTCCCTCTGCCCACACAGGACACACAGCAGTGCTCGAGTCCCTCCCTGCTCAGGGACCTCAAAGCCAGTGGGATGCCCGTGGTGGCCAAATTCCCATGAACTTTGGCTGGGAGAAGCTTGAAGCCCAAGACCCCCTGGTTCAGCTGGGCCCTCCTGCCCCTGGGACTGCTCTGAGCATCCCAGGGCAGCTCCCAGGGATGCCACAGCCCAGGAAAGGCTTTGGCAGCCTCACCCATCCCAGAGCTCTCCTTAGCATCACTTTATTGACAGCCAGGAGGGTACCAGGCAGGGCAGCAGTGCTCCAGCAAAGCAGCAGAAGTTCCCCAGCCCGATAGCTCAAGGAGCTGCACTTCCACTCCACTTCCACTTTTAACAACTGAACTTTTAAAAAATAAAAGAAAAAGAATGCCCAAACTAACCCATCTTTTAAGGAAGAACTGGGAGGTTTTTTCCACCAGTAGGTTTGGTTTTAGGGCTGCTCCAACCCTGGCTGACTGGAGAAAGTTTCATCCTCTCTTCTAAACACAGTTAATTCTCTTATA
Organism: Parus major; assembly: GCF_001522545.3. Lineage (NCBI taxonomy): Eukaryota > Metazoa > Chordata > Aves > Passeriformes > Paridae > Parus > Parus major. The sequence continues at coordinate 7,548,622 of NC_031786.1, read as the reverse complement.
AATTAACTTACACAGTGTCACAGTACATTACCTCACCTAGGAACGTTTTTATTTTGAACTTGCTGTGGCTGATGAATGGAACAATGCATGGATTTTCTCTGGGGGTGTTTTACCCACAATGTAACTTATTAAAATACAGCTGACTGCAGAAGAAATAGCTCTTCTTAAGCAGGGCCCGGGTCATCCAGTGAAACCCAGATAATGAAGAATGGTTTATGGCAAAACTGTTAAATCAGCAGCTCTTGTGCAGACCGGCTCTGGGATTTCCTGTGATCACAGGAAGGTGCCAGGCAAGGTGCCATGGACCAGGAGATGGATGGAAAGCAGGGGGACCCAGGAGAGTGGCACAAAGCCACCTCAAGGGGTGACAACTCTGCTGAGCAGTGACAGTGATGATGTCCCTGCCCAGCTGCTGTACAGGGAGCTGTACCCACTCTTGGTGGCTGGTGTGATTTATTCCAGCATTTTATCCCTCGATGCTGTTTGTTTTCAGAAGGGGCCACCGGGCAGAGCAAGGCAGGTTCACTCCTGGCTGTGTTTGCTTTCCCCTGTGCCTGAGCCATCAGCGTGAGCCTGGGGTCTCCCCATGTTTCCAGAGACAAGATTCCACATTTCCAGAGCAGACGTGTGCCAGGGACAGCGGTGCCTCCAGCAGCTGGGGAAAGCCTAAGGGAGGATAAATCCCTTAACCCTGCCCTGCTCACCAGCAGCACCTGCCTTTGGCCTCCACCCTCCCCCAAAAGGGAAAAGAGATGCAAACCCCATTTTACCGCTCTCTGAGTCAGGGAGGGGCCATTAACCCTTCCCCACCCAGACGCCCTCCCCTGTAGGCCAGGTGCCTCCCCCAGCTGGGGTTTCCATGCTGGTCCCACCCCATCTCCTCCCTTTCCAGCCCCCCATCATGAGGCCGCAGCGCCGTGCCTCAGTTTCCCAGCCGTGCGCTGTCACAGCCCCGGCGGTGATTTGTCACACGGCCGAAGCACAGCGAGAATCTCTGCTGAGGGATGTGAATCCGAGTCCAGCACTCTCTCGGTGTGTGCAGGGATGGGCAGAGCCGCAGCTGGAGGCAGCCGGGCACAGCCGGAGCATCCCCGGCGGTGTCACCGGAGCCGGGCTGGGACCGTCCCGGGCCCCGCAGCACAGCCGGACAATTCCTGCGGGTTTTCCTGCACGAACCGGGCCGGGCCGGGCCGGGAGGCAGCCGGGGATGCTCGGAGTGCCGGGCTGCCCAAGGATTTCATGGAAATTCCCCCTGCGCTCGTCCCGCTCATGCCAGAGCCGGCACAGCCCCTGAACTTCATCCCGCCCGTCCTGGCAAAGCTAGGCTTGAACCACGCCATGCAGAACTTCCCCTTGTCCGGATTATCTCTGCAGGGACCATCCCTCCCGTCTTTAACAAACATTCCCTTTTCCCCCCTGGTAAATCTGCCCCGAGCTCCCGGGACGGGGCAGCAGCCGCTGCTTCCCAAATCCCTTCTTAATTATGAACGATGAGCACTTGAAAACCCGACCCGAGGTGGCTGCTGTTGAGTCATCCTCTCTTTAATTGCTTGCAAATATTGCACTGTCTCACAGTGTGGGTTGTAAATTACCAGCAAATAAAGTGTGGAAGCTGTTTTACAGCTAATATATTGTTTCTTGGGAAATTTTGGGATTAAATGGATCTTCCTGCTGAGCTAACTGCCCCTTTCGCTGGGAATTCGGCTGTGGGGGGTGATGACCTCTCGCTGGACCTTGCCTGCCCCTTGCAGGTAGGAAGAGCCATGAAGGGTGGGGAAACAAAAGCTGATGGAGATTTCTGATGATCCAGCCCATCTGCTGTGACAGTGTTGGTGCCACTCGCTGAGAGCCCCAAGAGTGCCAAACACTATTTATCAATATTTCCCAATACCCCCTAAGGTGAGTCTTTCTGAAGATTTGAACATGAGGGTTCATTAAGTGACTTCAAGTGAAAAAAGAAAAAAATAATAAAAGATGCCGTTCAGCAGTGCAGATTTCCCCAGAGGCTTCTGTTATTATCGTCTTCCCAGTTATGAGTGATTTATTCTTAATGTTCCTGGCTTGGCATACACTGCAAATCATTGTTCCCGTTGTGAATCCACTGCAGCTCTCCTGGGACGAGGGGACACAGCCACCACAGGTGCCAGCACCCCTCTGCCATCCCCAGCAGTCCCCAGGGCAGCACCCCTTGCTGATGTCTCTTAATCCTGGGGGATTAAAAGTTATTCAGGAATTGTTGAGGTGGGGGTGGAATTTGGAGGTCTTTGCTGCGGGGTGGGGAAGCCTTTGGGGCATCACATCCACAGCTGGTGGTGACCCGAGGCAGGCAGGGCTCCTGCCAGCAGCCAGCCCTGCCAGGAAAATCTCCAAGAAAAAGATGTTGGAATTGCCCCCAGATTTAACCTCAGTTATTGATTCCCAGCTCTGGACTCTGAGGGGGTCTGTCCATCACCAAAATGCATCTTAAATCAATTCCCATCTCTGGACTCCAAGGACATCTCTCCATCACTGAAATGCACCTGTCCCAGGGGAAGGTGATGGGAATTGTTTGGAAAGCTGAGGAAAGGGGGTGAAAAGCAGAAAACAGCAGCCAGCTCTCTGGAGAGGGGCTGAGCACCTTGCAAAATCAATGGTGGCCAAGCAAAGGAAGGAAATGCCTCCCTCCCATGCCTTGAGCTGTTGGTTTGTTTTCCAGGCACAGGATCAGAAGAATTGCAGAGTTACAGAGGGGCTCAAGGCTGAGCAAGGCAGCAAAAATCCCAGCAAGGATCTGGCCCTGGCACGGGCAGGTGACAGCTCAGAACTGCAGCAGGATCTCCAGTCACATTAAAATGACAAATTTCCAAGCATGAAGCGATGACTTGGATGTGCTTTGTGTATGACTAACAGAAAATTAGATTTCACATTGTTTCTGGATCATTCTCATAGTCACCCTGGGAGGAAATGGAAGGAATTCTTTGAAGCAAAGCTTGCCCTCCCAAGAAATCAAGGTTATTTCAGGGGTTTATAACTTCCTGTTGGCCATCAAAAAACAGGAGGAAAAATCCACAGCAACCTCAAATATCCCCCAAGCCACTGCATCCCTCTGATTACCTAGAAAAGGCAAATCAAGAGTTAAGAAGTGCTACAGATTTTTTCCCAGCCTTCCTCCATAACTCCACAATGAAGGATAATTAATTGATGAAGGCATTTGCTCTGCAAACTAAAATTAGCATTTTTTTTTCTTTCAGTGTGTGCAACCTGCAAATTCTCACTGATCCCAGGGGCTGCTGCTGGGGGATGGATCCTGGGCAGGAATTGGGCAGGGGTCAGTCCTTCAGGCCTTTCCACAGCAGCTCATGGAACAAAGGAGGATTTTCCAGGATCAGCCAGCGAGTTTTGCTACATTTCAACTCCAAGTGCTCTACAGCTCCCTGAAAAGAGGTTGTGCACAAGTGGGGTCAGTCTCTTCTCCACATAACAAGCACTAGGACAAAAGGAAAAGGCTCCAAGTTGCACCAGGGAAGGTTTATTTCAATACTAGGAACAATTTCTTCGTGGAAAGTGTTGTCAGGCATGGGAACAGGCTGCCCAGGGCAGTGGTGAAATCCCTGCAAGAGCTCCAAAAATGTGCTGAGGGACATGGGTGAGTGCTGAGCAGGCAGTGCTGGGTTAATGCTTGGACTCCATGGGTTTGGAGACCTTTTCCAACCTTAACAATCCCGTGATTCCACCCTGAGCATCACCAAGGAGGGAGAAGTGTCCGTGCTCTGTCAGTCCTGCATCGCTGACCTTTGGAGCGCCCTGCACATTCCCCCTGCTCCCCATCCCCTGCAGACACCTCCACTCAGGACTGCAAAGGGAAACCACAGCTCCTAGGACACCCAGGGAGGAATTAGATGGATGTTTACAGCCAGGATGATGGATGGAGAGACTGAGGTTGTTTTCTGGGCTGTTCCTCACCCAGCATCTCCTGCAGATCCATCCCACACCAACTCTTGGAAAACATTACCCACCCCTCAGGAAAAGCCTGGTGCAGCCAACAAGCCATTTCCTCCACCAGAAATACCTGGAAGAGAGTAAAAGAAGTGGAGAGGAAGGAAGCTGTAAAGCAGAGGAAGCTGGAAGGCATTCCCAGCCTCAGCACAGTGACGCTCAGGAGCTGAGAAGGCATAAAAGAGTATCTGGTCTTTGTTCACCCCTGGAGTGCTGGCAAAGATGAGCAAGAACAATAAAAATTCCACCAGTCCGAGGTTTTCCTGGATGAGGGTTAAGGCTTTTCTCAGTAAGAACTCTGAATAGTGTGAAAATAATAACAGAAAGCATTTTTGTTGTCTCCAGGGAGGAAGATGCATATAAAGGGGGTTTTCCTGGTTGGGCTGTGCTGGCAGCCCTGGATACAAAGAGCTGCCACCCTAATTCCAAGAGCCACCTTGAAGGAACACTGGAAGGAAATGTGTCCTTCCCTCCTTCCCTTCAGCTAATTTTATATTTCTCTTTCTGGCTGTGCAGCAGAGTAATGAACGTGGGTGATTTGCCATCAGATAAATTGCACACCATTAGCTGCCTGTTTAGAGACCATATTTCCTCTTTGTGATGAGAGCTCAATATCTTCCCAATGAATTATGACTTAGAGATCTTCTAGACCTGGACTGTAAGTACCAAGCAATTACTGCACCATAATTCCAGGGTGTAATTCCAGGGCTGCTCGCCTCCCTGCTGCACAGAGTCTCTCAAACCTCCTCAGGTGGACTGCAGGAAGCTTCTCCAGGTTTAAAAGAATGGCTCCATGGCAGCTGTTCCCAGCAGCTCCCCTTTCCCTTCTCCTTTTCCCCTGCCCACCAAAGCTCAGTGGGCTCCAGGCTTGCACTTTGCAATAGGAGTGGGCTCAGATCACAGGAAAGTGGCCAAAATCTTTTGCCCACACACAAATTAAATGCTGGTGCTGCTGCCCCACGGTGCCCAAGCTCCCCTGGAGGGCTGACACGAACATCCCAGCCCAGCATCCCCAGGGATGCAGCCTCTTGGGCAAACACCTCCCTGCTCGGGGCCACCTGCCCTGCTCTGCCTTGGGGTGGCTACAGAGAGCAGAGGCTGGACAGAGTCAGAGAATAAAGTGGGGATTTATTACAGAGAATAAAGTGGGTATTTATTAAAGAGAATAAAGTGGGGATTTATTACAGAGAATAAAGTGGGTATTTATTAAAGGCCTTCAACAGATGCACCTTGGGCAGTCAAAGCTCCCCAGAGGCTGCACCCAAGCTGGATGAGGGTCATGAGTTTTTCAGGCAGAAATAAGTTTGGTCCATTTGCATATCAGGGTCTAATTCTCCAATTAAAGCTTCAGGTAATGAAGTAATATTCCCCCCCCAATTCACTTTTGTTTGTACTTTTCAGGGCCTGAGGCTGTGGTGTGTCCTTGGATCTCAGGCCCAGAGGGATTGTTTTGTCTGACCAAAATGTGAGGACAGCAGCTGACACTCTGTATGGGGTTCAGAGTTAGGCACTAATGCAGTGCAGGATCTGAAAAACAGAAAAGCTAAAATCATAAGACATCAGCACAGCAGAAAGAAAACCCTTCCTTCCCTTCAGGAAAATCTCTGTGCCCTGGGACATGAGTCCAGAGCCACATTTACATCTTTAATAGAAGCAATTATTGAGCTCTGAGCTCCCAGCCCAGAGCTTGGGGTGGTGGAACCTTCCCAAACCCTGCTGGGAGCAGAGGCAGGAGCAGGGCCCAGCAGCTCCCAGCAAACAGCCTCATTCATGGATGATGGATAATATTCATTAAGGAAGAACATTCCTGATGAGCAATGAAACACCAGAGTAACCTCAGAATGGACAGATGGGTGGTGAGCACCACAAACCCCTGATTTACCAGAGCTTCCCCTTCAGTAAAAATTACAGAAATGAGCTAAGCGGGAAACTTCCTCATTTTCTCTTTTTTATTTTTAACAGCTCTTCTCACTCCTGACATCACTGTACCATCAGGCCTTGGAAAGTCTTGGAAAGTCTCCCAAAAGGATCAAGTCCCTGACAGGCTTGGTGGGGTGACCCCAGCTCTTCTTGGCTGAGGAGTTGCTTGTTTGAATCAAAATTGTCCTGTTCTCCTTAATACTTAAATTCCAGGGAAATTACCCCTTTCTGAGACAAACCAGGGTTCAGATTTTTCTCTCTGTTTCCCTTCTCCAAGAAAAAAAAATAAAAATTAAAAAAAAATATTCTTTGCAATGAATTTCTTTTTTTGAATGATGAAGAAACAGCACAAACCTACGGGAGATATTTCAGCCTCCCAAACTGCTGACGTTGAAATGTATCCAGGAGACCATACTGTGAGTATTTTAAATAGATCAAATAACCCTCGCTTTGCAAAGGCAGATTTTTGTGTCCCAGGCCCCAGGCAGGTGGAATTCAAGTGAGTTTGGATGGAGCATTAATAGCGTGTTAATGAAGCCTCGCCCGCCCCGCTCACACTCTTCAAAGGCACTCTTGTTTTTGTACTGTAATTGTCCACTGAGAAATGACAAAACAAACAGCAATTACTGTGCAAAAGGGATTTTTAAAAAAATGATGCCAGTAGGAGCGGAGCCCGTGGAGCAGCACTAGGGATACACACACACACACACGAAACTGCTGCCAGTTGCTGGGAACTGGAAGCACAGAAGTGCCTTGTTTCCCTGTTTTCCTCTTTTTCTTCTTTTGCCTTTGCTCATTATTAGATTTTTGCAGCGGGAGCGATGCCCAGGGATGGAGGCAGATGGTGCCTCCGCAGGCAGACCCACGAGGAGATCCCAAAACATCCCAAACCATCCCAAAACATCCCCAGCTCGCCATGGGCACCGGGGCTGCACCTCTGGCATCCCTGAGCTCCCCAGAATTGCATCCCTGGACATTCCAAATAATTCCTCCTCACCCAGAGGCCGTTCCAGCATCAGCCAGCGCAGGATGTGCCCTGAAACAGCTCCAGCCTCTCCAAAAAGGAGATCTGGCCCACCCTGGGGTGTTTTATTGGCATGATGCACACAATCCGTTATCTTCATTAGGATGGCCCTGGCCCTGCTTATGGGCAATCCGTGGAATTTTTTTTCCTTGAGATAACAAAACCTCCCGGATCTGCTGGGCAGGAAAGTGCTGATAACAGCACAGGGCCATTTATTTCGTGTGGGATTGTTACAGTGAGAGCCCGAGCAGGCAGCAGTGGGCAATTACTGTCGGCTCTGACCTGCAAATGGGGAAAAATTCCCCTTCCCGGCAAGGAGAACGAGAAGTTATGGACTGGACTCAGTGCTGTGGCAAGGCAAATAATAATAATAATTCTCTGTGCCTGGAAAGATTGAGGGCTGAAGTGTTCCCTGCCTGCTCTGCCACAGCTCTCCACCTTTACTTTTGGACTCTTTCCAGTTTCAGAGTGGTTTCTCTTTACCTGAAATACGCTTTTATTTTTATTTTTTTTTAAATTAAAAATTGAGTTTGTTGTTGAGATGCACCCTCCTTTAATTTAAGCAGCTTGTATAAAAACATCAGGCAGCACACGAGTGCTGTCAGCTCTATAAAGAAGCTTTAAAACCATGGAAGTTTTAGTGGCTGAAGGGGTGGATCCAGCACCTCCCAGCATCCCTACCCTCCAAAACTGCAGCCTAAATAAATTCCTTCTGCATTAACATATCCCAGTAATTTAGTCATTGCAAACCCTAGGAATTGGGAAAAGTGGCAAAGCTCCTTTGCCTTTTCCCGCCTGTGAACAAATCCTAAGTATTATATTCATTTTAAACCCATAAAGAGTATGAAAAGTGGGAACAAAGCACTTATCTCCCTCCTGGTGGATAGTGCTTATCTTGTTTAGGAAATCAGCTTTAAATGAAAGCTCAGATAAGCTAATTCTTTCATCTGTGGCTAGCACATTTTAAATAGTTTTATTTAGCTAGTAAAACCCATTTTTGATACTGTTTTTTGGGCATCTTAAATTGATGATCAATTTCCATCTAAATAGACCATGGCACATGGTGTGAGTCCAAACTTAATAATCATCTCATAAAGCAAAAATGCATCATTCCCTATAACATAATAAAATGCAAACACAAGAATTGCTGTAAATGTACATTAAGCTACATAATTGCTTAAGTAACCTCCCACATCCAAAATGTTTTTTTTCTGTTTAGCAAAACAGAGGAGTTTTAGAAGAATCAAAAGCTGCAGGTTGGTGGTTACCAATAAAGAATCAAATTATGGGAATAAATAAAACACACAAATGAGAAACAAGATTAAAAGCTGGTAATTTAAACCAAGCTTTCTGCTTTGCTCATTCAAATCATCATTAAAAGAGGTGGCTGAGATAAATCATCTCTGGAGTTTTCAGCTTTCAACTCCTTGAACCCCAGGAAAAGGCTGGGAGGGGTGAGCAGCAGCCCTGGCACGCTGAGGGACACAGCTGGAAGGGGAGGGACAGGGCAGGGGACTTCAGGATGGAGCTGAACTCTTGTGGATGATAAAACCTGAACTCCAGGTGCCCAAAATGGATGAAAAAATCCAAATGACAAGAGCCCAAAGCTGCCCAGGTCACTCAATCCTCCCCAGTCCCAGCTCCATCAAACACCACATCCTTGGAAAGATGTTTGTCCTGCAGCTGTTGCTGAATCCCAGGGTCCAGGAGGGAAAGCTGGGAGGTGGGGAGAGGCACAGAAGAGCAGCAGATTCACGGCTGAGGCTCAGTTTGGCTGCACATCCCGCGATGTTCAGGCACTGATGGGTGACCCAGAGCCCTGGAGCAGGGAGATGAGATCCTGTCCCCCCTGCAGCCACAGGATCCACCCCTTCCCGTGGTTTTTAGGGGTAGGATATTCAAGTTTTGTGGGAAAATGTTAATAGGGATCCTCCCAAGTCGGCATCCCACAAGCAGGATGAGGTGGGAAGGAGCAGCAGGTGTGTTCCAGCTGGAAATCCATCCCTCCTGGGAGGGAGATGGATCCACCTTCCTGCTGCCAGTGCTGTTAGGATGCTGTGGGGACCCCAGGGATGCAGGATCCCAAAGTCCCACAGAATCACTCATAACAAGACCCCCTGGCACCTGGACCTGCCACCACCTGGGGTTTCCCACTGAGAAGCGATGAAGGCTTCACATCTCCCCATGCCTGGCTCCTGTGGTCCTCCCCACTGCTTCTGAGGACAAGGAGTCCCTTTGGAGTGGATGGAGAGAAGTCTGAAGAGAGAATTTTGGATTTTAGCAGGATCTGGGGCATCCCAGAGGGCACACAGGGTCAGGGTGGGGCTGGCTATGGCAGCCTGGAAGGCACTCAGGAAAAAATCCAATTCCTTCCTGGCATCTCTGGCTTTGCCTCGCTTGCAGAGCACTCCCCAGCAAGCCAGAGCATCTTTCTTCCATAGGAAACAGAGAAGCTCAGCAAAATCTAGCAATAATGTGTTGTTTTCTATTCCACTGCTCAGCCAGGAGCCTCTGGGGATGGCAGGGAGGGAAAGGGACCTCAAAATAGCGGCAGACACTCTGTGCGGTTGGAGAAGCTTTCCAGAGCACAGAAATCCCGAAATAGAGCAAACATTCCCCTTCCCTATTCCTGTTCCAAGGAAAGGGCTCGGGTGGGAGCAGGGTGAGGTGCCCTGTGTTTTTGGGAAGAGCTCCCAGCTCTGCTGGGAAGCAGCAGGAGGATTTGGGAGGGCATCTCCCATTGTCAGCCAGCTGAGGGACCCCAGGGTCACATCTGGGGGAGTGGGGACACTGCAGCTCCCCCACCCACATGTGGCACAGCCTCCTGTCTCGGCATCCACTGCTGCACCCAAAGAAGCCTTTGGCAGAGTGGGAGAGGCAATCTCTGAGCAAATCACCCTGGCCAGAGAGAGAAATCCTAAAAACGCCGCCGTCTTTCCTGGGAGCCACATTCCAGCAGCCAGACTGGCTCCAGGAGCTGAGCATCTGCTCACTTAACCGTGGGACACCAGGGTCTTGGAGGTCTCTTCCAGCTTTAATGATCCCACGGCTCGTTAGCAGCACAGGGCTGCTCCAGACCCTCCGTGCTTGGGGACAGCCGGGTGCCAGGGCCACCGTGCCCACAGCAGTCACCCTGTGCCCCAGGCTGAGCCCCAGGACCCCCCCAGGGCAGGCAGGACCAGTCTCCAGCCCCATCTGAAACCCTGCAGTGGGAGCACACAGAGCTGTGCCTGCCCTGTCCCCTCCACCTGTCCCTTGCCATGGCTCCAAAAGGAGACCTGAGCTCCATCCCTTGTCCCCATCATCCTCCTGCCCCCAGCAAAGAGAGGAGATGGCTCCAGCCAGCACAGGGAAAGGTGCCCAGTAGCCAGGGCTGTGGGTGGGATAATGGAAGCATGAGGAGAGTCTAATTCCTTCTGCAGGAGCACCCAAGCAGAGATCTGGTGTGTGGGAAGGGTCAGAGGCCCCAGGAGGGAGCAGAGCCCACAGCCAGGTCTCTGCTCCAGGAGCTGCTGCAGCTTTTGGTGCCTGCCTGGCTCGAGCTCTGGCCACATCCCAGCTCAGTCGCTTCCAAGTTCTTCCCATCTCCTTGTTAAACCAAACTGGGCATCAGCTGAAAGCAGCAGCACCAGCACCAGATGTCCCAGGTCCCACACGAGCCTTGTTTGCCGTATGAGGCACCAGCTCAAGGCTTTCTTTGTCTTGCCAAGAACAAGTGCTAAGGCAAAGCACGGGCCTTGTGCTGCCAGGAGGTACAAATTGGCACCCTTTAGCCATCCCTAAAATAACCCAAACTTGTTTGACATAACAAGGTGATTAAATCAGAGTGAGAAATTCTGCTGCTCGAAGCCAACAGGACACGGTGACATAAAAGGAGTTTCAGATCTCAACTCAATTAGGGGAGGGATGCAGAGGGTTTTGGGGAGGGGGACACCTGCAGGGGCTTCCCAGAGCTCACTGTGCCATGCTAGCAGTGCCAGGCTGGGGCAAGCAGGGGGTCTGCATGCACCCACAGCTCTGAGGGCTGGGCAAACACAGAGATTGTCTGATATGGCTGATTCCACCCATTTTCAGCCTCCCCACCTTGTCAGGGCGTGTGAGGACACCCTGCCATGGGTCAGAGATCTGCCACCCCCTCCCACACCCACTGCCCACCTGTTCTGCTGCTGCCACACTCCTGCAGGAGGAACTGGGTGTGTTCGAGCTGCTGTTAGCACAGATGGGTTGGGCTCTGTCAGCAGAGAACATTTTGGCAGAGTTTTTGCTTCTGCCTCACCAGGCAGGGGGAAAAAAGCCAGGAAGATGCTGCACAGCAAATGGGTCCAGCATGAAAGGGAGGGAATTTTCCAGGATGGTGGGAAGGACCCAGCCAGGCTCCCAGGCTGGAGCAGGAGAGCAGCTCCACACCACAACACAGAACATCAGCCAGGTATGAGCACATGGTGAGAGCTCCAGAACCCAACCTGCTCCCAACATCAGCTGTCCCAGGGGCTCCCCAAGATCCCAGGGGACATCCCTGACCCCCCAGCCCTGCACTGCTTGGGGAGACCCTCAGGGACCTGCAGAGCTCACCCAGGCCATCTGCCCCATCCCCCTGTGCAGGCACTTCCAGCAGACTCCTGATGACCTTCACAGGGTTGTCTCAGCTTGGCCAGCTCTCGTCTCCGATGATTTGGAGCCTCTCTGGTTCCTGTCATGCAAATGGAGGGATGGTAAATCTTTGGCCAGCAGTAATTCACAGCCAGACAGCGCAGGGACTGAAGATAACCAAGGGCTTTGAAACCCAATAGTCCCTGAACACTTTCAGGTGCTGCCTTTGCCTTTCTATCTTCAGGCTTCAGGGACAAATAATTCCTCACGATCTGTGTTCCCAGCTCCTCTCGCCTGAACTCCGGAGAAGGATTTCAGTCAGGTCTAGCACAACGCGTGGCCATTCCTCATAAAATTACTTTCATTCATTTATCTCCATTCTGCCTTTTCAAGTCCTTTCCTTGCGTGTTACTTGGGCCAAATTCCCAATTCCCTGAATTTATTATCACTATAAAATGGTTGCCTGCTCCCCAGCATGACCTAGACACGCACCCCACTGCGATGCTTTAAAGGCCTCCGTCTGTTCCTATGGCAACTGGGGAAGGAGGCAAGAGCTGCAGCCAGCACGGGGATGGATCCTGCTGGATGCTGCCGTCCCTTCCCGGCTGCCAGGAGCCCCCAGCCCCACCGGGGCATTCACAGGGCTGCAACAAGCAGGAACACGTTTTCCTGGGCTTTGCTGTCCCCTGCTCAGCTCCTGGCGGCTCAGGGTTCACACGTGGTGGAAGGAGCTCAGCTGGTCCAGAGGGGCACGGGCTGAGGCTGGGATGGGATGGAGAGCCCGTGGTGCCATCCAGCTGGGCTGGTCACTCTGATGTCCACTCTGCTCCAAGGGAGACACCTCACACAAACACACTCCCCCCAAAGCAGGCAGCTCTGCCCCAAAATCTGCTTCTGCAAATCCGACTGCCTTCAACCTGTTGATAGACACGGAGGCCTTTCCTTTCATTTACTGATGTTATTCTCTTTTAATTCTTTATTAATCAATTCCCACATCAGCCACTCCATCAGCTTGCCCAGGATGGGAGTGGAGCTGACAGGCCTGTAATTATCCAGGTCGTCTCATTTATCCTTTTTAAACATTGGCAGAGATCTCACCTGGGAAATCAGCGGAGCAGATTCAGTTCTTGCTTTTGACACAGACATGATTTTTTTCTCCTCCTGTGATGGGTCCCAGCCCTCAAGCTGGGGATCCTGTGGGAGCTGCCAAAGCAGCACTTTGCACACTGCCATGGGCACCATCACTGTTTCCTGCAGCAGCCCAGCTTTCATTTAAAACTGGGGAAACAGCAGGGAAGGGCTCCCCATCCTCCCTGCAGCACAGGGGCTGGTCCCTCTGCTGCTCCCAGAGCAGCTGAGCTCCAGGAAAGGCAGATCTCAGCTTTCACCACATTACACAGAGCATTTCCTGAGCACCCCTGCTCCGGGAAAGCTCAGGATGTTTCCCCCCATTTTCCAGTTTGAAAAAAGCTGTTCAAAAATGAACCAAATTTTAACAAGTGGGGCAAATTGGATTATTTCCTTCTGGAAATAAGCCAAGAGGAACTACAGATTTCCCCACTCTGGGTGGTCCTGAGCTGATGTCCTGATGTGGCTCAGGGTGACAGCAGATGGGAACATCCCCACAGCTGGCCATTGGGAAGGTGAGGGGCAGTGACACTGGGACCAGCAGCCATCCCACAAGGATTCACAGCTGCTGAACTCTCCCTGGTCCATCAAAATCCTGTGAAGCTCCACAGCCTCCAAGAAAATGAGTGAAACAACTTTTGCAGGCAGCAAACACCCGTGCCAGGGCTCCTGCAGCAGGTAAATTACAGCACCTATAAATCTAGGTGCAGCATCTTCTGCGGCCTGGCTGCTTTTAACACCCATCAAAAAACACTGGAAAAAGTGAAAGGAGATGGAGAGGAGAGGCAATCCTCTGGAGATGAGCCCTGGCTGCATGCAGGGGTGGCAGCACATTCACACACCCCCGTTGCCTCTGTTCCAGCTCGCCTTTGCTTCCAATTTTACACTTAGGAAGGATGCTGCTTATTCAGGCAGAGCCTTGAGCAACTGGCCCAGCCCCTGGGCTCGTGCTGCAGATGGTGCAAAGCACTGGAGAGGTTTGGGAAAAGCTTCCCCTCCTCTGGCAGCCGTGACACACTGCCAGCACAGAGGGGCAGAAAAGCCTCTGCTCGCTGCCATCTGGCAAACAGAGCTCGGGGAGCCGGGGCTGAGGTGAAGGGGAAAAGAGTTTCTCTGTTTGCTCGCTTGTAGGAAGGAGGAGGAGGTTAAACCGGGGGCAAGAGCCCGTTTGCCAGCCTGGCAGGGAGCACTGAGCATTGCTGCTGATCCCTGCTCACCCCTGCCAGAGCTGCTCCCTGAGGAATGATGGAAATCCAGCGCTCCTTGGTGCTGGGAGGCACTGGGAGCGAGGGCAGGCATCACCAGACTCCATCCAGCGCTTGCTAAAGCCCCTCTGGGAAGCAGCTTTATACCAAAGGATTTGTGTGGGATTGCTGCTCAGCAGCAGAAGGGTTTGTTCTGAGCAGGGGGATAGCAGGGGATGAGAAAACATGGCATTTTAAAGCCCAAGGCTGCCCGGGGCTCCCTGGCATTTCCCTCTTGCTGCTGCTTTGTAATCCCGGTTTGTGCCTCCCAGCAGGTCCCAAAAGCAGGGAGGCAAAGGGCAGCTGGATGTGTGGAGGAGATGATCCCTCTGCGAGGATGCTCTGCAGGGACTGCCCAGCACTGCTGCAAGGAGGGATGGAGGCAGCAGCAAACCCCACAGCAGCCTTTTCCTGCCAGGAGAGCTTGGAAAAGGCAACAGCCTCCAAGGAAGTGTTTGTGTGCACGGCCTGACAGAGGAAGCTCAGAGCTGCTCCAAGGAGGCTGGAATTTGGGTCAAAGAGGAGATCCAGTCAGCTGCCTGCCTTCCCCACACCTCAGGACAGATTTGGAGGGTCCTTGGGCATGGGAAGGGATCCTCGTTCCAGGGCATTTGTGGGAATGGTCCCACCCAACACACAGCCCCAGGTGAGCGGAGCCAGGGAGCCCACACGGAGCTGGCAAAGCAACAGGGACATCTCCCTCTGAGATTTCTGAGGGTGGCATTCCTGCCCATGCTCAGGCTACCTCGTTTTTCACCTCTCCTGGCTCTGAGCTGCTTCCCAGCTGACCCTGGGGGCTCCTCTCCCTGTTTGCTGCCTTCCCCGGCCTTTCCCCACAGCGTTGGGTGCTCCCTGGCCAGCGACACGAGGGGTGGCTGGAGGCACCAGGGACACCAGAGCTGAAGGAAGCCCACCAGGATCCTCCTTGGCAGAGCCCTTGGCAGGGGAGGGAGTGCCCAGCCCAGCCCAGAGCAGCTCCACCACAAGCCCAGCTCAGTTTGGAGAACCACCCTGTGAGCCAGCACTTCCACAGCTCCCTGTTCCCTGCACAACAAACCCCACCACATCACGCACAGGGAGCCCACTGCTGCCTGAAAGGCCCTTAAAAAGCTTTGTTCAATACCTGTGTGGTTGTTAAAAGGCCTGGCATCGATTCTCTGTGCACATCCCCACCAGCCCAGCCCTCCCCGGCCTCCCAAACCGCGGCGCTCCCTCTGAGGGCAGCAGTTTATGTAACACACTCAGTGCATCCAAACCGTGCACAGGCACAGAAAGGCCTTCTGAGCACACCTAAAGCTGCTTTTTCACCAGACACAGGGCACAAACTGCTCACAGGGATATTACAGTGTGTGCCCTTTGCTCGCAGGCCCTGGCACTACCCAGCAAAATTCCCAGAAATTCGGGAGTGCTGAGGATTTAATGGCTGCAGGGACGAGGCTGTGAAAAATAAATGGGCTTTGTTTGGTAGCTTCCTGCCACTTGTGGGAAACAAAGTGGTTTCAAACACCACAGCTTTTAAAGCTGGGTATTTTTAAAATAAAGAAGTGAAGGAGATTTCCAGCTGACAGCGGAGAGGCAAGATGAGCTTGGGAAGAGCTGGGGAAGGAGATGGAGGCTTTGGAAATGCTCAGCCCTTCTTCTCTCCCACAGCAGCAGTGGGAGAGAGTGTGAGAGCCTTCAGCCTCACAGGGTCTGCACCACAGAGCTCTGTGTGGCCTTGGGTGGGATGTGACCCCCATGAATGTGATCCCACATCTCCGAGGTGCCGAGGGTTTGTGCAGGAGCATCAAGGATTTGGGGCAGGAGCAGAGGGGCGTGTGGGGTGAGCATCACCCCCCTCACCTCAGGCTGGGATTTGGGACAGGATGAAGAGCCTGGACCCACAGCAGGCAGCTGCTCACCTGTGGATACACAGCCCAGCAGCCAGAGGAGGCATTTCCCTTATTTACAGCAACTTCCCAGGACCCCAGGTCAGAACTGAAAGTGGTTGTTTTTTGAGAAGCTATTTAGACCTCTAGAGAGGAGCACACACCATCTCCACAAATTCCAGCTATGTCGAGGGCAGCAGGATCAGAGAATATGTCCTGACCACGAATTCATCAATCTCTTCAGGAAAGAATCAATTTTTATGTGCTCGTAGCTGTGGGGATTATTGTTGACCTTGTGTGATCATAAATAGAAGGCACTTTTGGCACAGCCCCTGCTTTCATCTGGCTCCTCTTTATCTTCCTCTCTCTCTCCCTCTCCAGTTCCCCATTTTTGGAAGGTAGCTGCCTACTTTGCACCTGCCTACAGCAATCTCCTTTGGAAACATCCATGCATCTTTATCTGCTAAAGGCAGGATCCTATCAGAGAGTCGCAGAGTGGTTTGGGTTGGAAGGGAGCCGAAAGCTCATCTCATTCCACCCCCCTGCCATGGGCAGGGACACCTTCCACCATCCCAGGTTGTCCAAGCCCCATCCAGCCTGGCCCTGGACTCTTCCAGGGGTGGGACAGCTGCTCTGGGCAGGCTGTGCCTCCCCACCCTCCCAGGGAGGAATTCCTTCCCCATATCCCATCTAACCCTGCCCTCTGTGAGTGAAGCCATTCCCCCTTGTCCTGTCACTCCAGGTCATTGTCAAAGGTGCCCTTGGTGCTCCTGGGCTCCATCTCCATGGGGGATGCAGTGTTTGGGCTGACATGGGCAGGACAGGTGGGGCACAGAGCAGCCTGGCACCTGCCCCCAAACCCTCCCCACGCCCATCTTCCCCTGCCCACAGCTCTGCTTTCTGCCAGGCTGCACCCACAGACTGATGGCCCTGGGCTGAGCTGGCTGCTGAGCTGGGAGCTGCCAGAACGGCTCCACAGCTCTCCTCTCCTCCCCAGCCCCTGCAGGAGCCCGGGATGATCGGCCAGACCCATCACAACCACCTTTAACTCACAGAAATTGGGACAACAGCGAGCCAAGGGCAGCACGGGAGCTCAGCCTGGGCTGGGGGCTCAGAGCCAGCGTTCTTTGGCTGCATTGCCATCGCTTGTCCTCTGCCTGCTCAGCCCAGGGCTGCCTGTTCCTCCTTCTCCAGCACCCAACCAACCAATGGAATACAGCAGGAAGCAGCAATTAACCCAGCCTCTCCCAAATGGAAGCTCACAGCCCTCCCTGCTGCTCCAGGCAGCTTCAGAGCACAAGATCACCCATTATTGAGCATCCTCTGCTCATCTCCACCCACACCTGAGTCAGCCTGAGCTTCCCAAAACCCAGGGACAGGCTCCTCCACAAGGCAGCTGGGGCAGGGCATTGCTGTCACGCCTGTGACCTGGGCTTTTCCATCCTTCCCACACATGAGGACACTCTGGAGCATCTCACCTCTTTCCTGGGAGCATCACAGCAGCTTTCAGCTCCAGGATGAGCCACGAGGCTGGATCGTGTTTCCCACAAAGCCTTCCCCCTAGATCCCTCAGGAACAGGGCAAGGCACAGGTTCTCTGAAATTACTGATGGGGAACGAAAAAATAGAAAAATATATTTTACAGACCCATCTCCTGCACAGGCAGGCAGGTCTTTGAAAGCTGGAATGCCTTGTAAAATCTGGGTCAGTTTTGTGAGATTATTTTGAAGGAGTGGAAAATCATTCTGACAACATCAAACTACCCCATTTTGGCATTTTTTTTCCCCTCTGAATGAAGTGCCTTGGAATGACTTTTAGTTCTTTATGATCTAGTGAAGTTAAATCAAAGTTAGACCCGAATAAAACGCCCCAAATGATTGGTGACAGAGCTGTGAACTCTGTCTCTGGAGCCAGCAGGGAGCAGCCAGGTCTCTCACCAGGCCAGCACTGCCTCAGCTCATGGAGTCAGACACCTAAATCACCCCTTCCATCTCCCCTGCTCCTCCTTCAAGACAATTCCCTTCTCTTTCTGGGCCAGCAGACACCAGAGAAACACAGACCAGGGAGTTCTGCTCCCATCTGGGAGCCGCTGGTGGACTCTGTGGGATGGGAATGAGAAATGTTTGCCTTTCGGGAAAGCAGCACCCCCAGCTCGGGGAGGAAGCTGGTTACCCCTGTTCCTCACAGGAGACACTGCCCTGTGCACCCCCAGCTCGGGGAGGAAGCTGGTTACCCCTGTTCCTCACAGGAGACACTGCCCTGTGCCCCAGGGAAGGTCCTGCTGCCCACCACGGGCAGAATCCCCCTCCCATTCCCACCATCCCAAGGGATGAGACCCACCTGGGGTCAGGGATCGGTGTGAGAGCCCTGGGCATCACCAGGATCCGCTGCTTCAGTGGAGATCCCACCTGGACCAGCCTCATCCCTTCCCCACCGCCCCCTCCCAGGAGTGACCGACCCCGACACCACTGTGACCTCCCTGAGCAAGGGGAGGCTCCGGCTACTGCTGTGGCAAAGGGGGCAACGAGGCCACCCCATTGGCAGTGGGTGAGCCCAGACCCCTCGGGGAGGGCAGGGGATCACCCCAGACCCCTCAGGAAGGGAAGGGGATCACCCCAGACCCCTCGGGGAGGGCAGGGGATCAC
>NC_031786.1:7526922-7530069 GCF_001522545.3 Parus major | reverse complement strand
AGGGAAGGGGATCACCCCAGACCCCTCAGGAAGGGCAGGGAATCACTCCAGACCCCTCGGGGCTGCAGCTGCCCGGTCTGTGTGAGGCCCTGCTCCTGCAGAGAGCCCCCAGCCCTCTCATGGCCACCAGCTCCAGCCCCCTCCCCGTGCAGCTCATCAGGCTCTGGATGGGAGGACAGCAGACAGAGCAGGTGATAATTTCATTTCCCTTGCAAATGAGCCCACGTTCCTTCTCCATCCCCAGCACCTCATCAGCAGAGCCATCATCCCCACCCCACTCACTTCAACTCATCCCCCAGCCCTGACAAAGCCATTCCCACCTCACAGGAGCCCTTCTCACCACCTCACTGCAGACAGGTTTGCTTACCAATGAAGTTATTACAGTTAACTATTAATATTAACGAGAACAACTTGCTTTTCCAGCAGACAGCGTTCCCTAAACCATCAGCCAGCAGCAGCTCCTGGAGCCGTGTCCATGGACAGGTGGCTCGGGATGGGATCATGCAGAGGGTGCCTTGGACAGAAAAGGGGCTTTGTGGATGTGGGGAAGGGGCTGAGATGTGAGATGTGGGTGCAAGAGACTGGAAAACCCCAACAGGTCCCATCCCAGCCCAAGGACGCCCCAAATCCCCTCACAGGGAATATTTTATCCCATTTCCTCATCCCTCACCTTCCTCCATCGAGGCTTTCCCTGCCCCACTGCCACCCCACGCAGAATGGGGGTCCAAAATCAGCCAGCCCAAATCCACAAGCTCTGCTGAAGTTCCAGCTGCTTTCAGCAGCTGTATTTTCTGGTTTTGCTGTATTTCAGCATCCCTGGGAGCTCTCCTGCTCCCCACAGACCATTCCCCATCACAGGCACTTTAAACTACACCGTGCTGGAGCAGAGTAATTAAAAGCAAGCCTGAAATCTTCCCAGGGAACTGAGAGCGAAACCCAGGCTGCAGAAAACTCCTGGAAACAAAACCTGGGAGCTCCTGAGTCCTCTCCTGGTCAGGGACTGGATGGGGGTCACAAGGAGCAGTCACTGGGTGATGGTGTCACCTCCTGAGGTGCCACCAGCCCCGGGATCCCCACTGGGGTTAATGCTCAGACCCCAATGGCACCAGCTCAGATCCCAGCAGACCCCATCCTCCCCGAGAGCTGTGATCCTGTCCTGCCTTGGCTGGAAATACAGAACTGAGGGGAGGGATTCCTTCTGCTCCCCCCAGCTCTCCTCACCCTGACCCAGCCCTCTGGTGCCCCCCTACACCCCTGAGCCCTGACACACCAGAGATGGGCTCCATCCTGCCCCCAGCCCTCCTCCCTGCAAAACAGATGGGGACCAGGAAAAGCCAAGAGAACCAGCAGGATTCAACCCCACTTTCCTTAATTTCTGTTGAATAATTAAACCCTGGGAAGTTAATACTTTCTGCTCAAAAAACACCAATTCCAGTGTTTGTAATTACTGTTTTATTGAAGCATTAAAAATTAAAGGGCATCCTGAGGTTACAGCGAACATGAGAGCTGTGCTCAGCCCCACCAAGGCCAAGCTGAGCTCTTGGGCACCAGCCCAGCACTGGGGGGGCACAGCCCCTCAATCTACCCCCAAAACCTGGGAGCCACAAGCCCTGCCCAGCCCAGGCTGCCTCCCTGAGGAGACAACCCCCAAACCATCTCCCCTGTGGCTGTCAACACCCCCCAGCCTCCCCTCAGGGCACAGGAGTGGGGATATCAGCTCCCAGAGGAGCCTCAGGCCCCCCAACCCTGCAGCCAGGGTCACCCCAGAGCCCCCCACCCGCAGCAGCACAGCCCAAACCTCACCTCCAACAACCCTTCATGGGCTCCAGGTGCTCCCACCCTTCCTGCACCATGGCATGGGCTCACTGGAGGCCAGGCTGGCCCCATCCCACCGTGTCCAGAATAGGGAACAAGGGCAGAAAGGTGTTTCTAGTACCACAGCTGTGAGGAAACCTTTCCTCCCCTGGGTCTCATGAGCTCCCATCACTTTGCCATGGATCCATCCCAAGGGGAGTGAGGGTTTGCAGCCAGAACATCTGCTGGCCCTGCAGGGCATGTCTGGGCTGGGAGGATGCAATTCCCCCACCCCAGAGCAAGGGGACACGGCCAGTGCTGTGTCAGGGCAGAAAATAAAGGGTTGGAAATGCCAGGGAGGGTTTCCATGCTCATGGAATGGGGGAGTGGGCAGGCTGGAGAATCACCAGCCCTGGGGAGGTGCTCAGACCTGCACATGGAGGATCCCTCTGCCAGCTGCTGGATGTGGGGAAAAAGAGGGGAAGGGGTGCAGAGCTGGGCAGGAGACCCTCAGACCCCACCACCCCACGTGTGCCAGCCAGGGCTGTGCCAGCAGCAAGGCTGGAAGGGCCAGAGGCATCCTGGAGGTTTGAAACTGCGTGGCCCAGGGAGTGTGGCCTGTGGGGAGGATGACAAAAGCCACCTCAGGACACTCAGTGTCCCCACTGAGGACACCTCCCTCTTGAAAAGCAGAGACTCAGCCCAGGGGTGTCGTGGGCTCTCCTGTTTTCCTGAAGTCCTATTTCAGGAAGCAAAACAAACCCAGACAGGAG
This sequence comes from Parus major, assembly GCF_001522545.3. Taxonomy (NCBI): domain Eukaryota; kingdom Metazoa; phylum Chordata; class Aves; order Passeriformes; family Paridae; genus Parus; species Parus major. The sequence continues at coordinate 7,527,502 of NC_031786.1, read as the reverse complement.
ATGTTTTGCTGGTTTTGGGTGGGAAGGGAGAGCAGTTCAGTGCTGTTCCCATCACCTCAGAGCTGCCAAGCCGGGAGCATCCCCCATCCCTCCTGCCAGCCCTCATCCCAGCCCTGCTCTTCCCTCCCAGCTCCTCTCGGTAGGTGCCCAGTGCTGCAATTCCACCCTCGGCTGCTTTAGGGCTCCTCTGCAGTTCCCAGGCCTGGCTGCTGGCAGGTTGTGTGGCTGAGAGCCAGAAATACCCAGCAGCTCTGTCCCCACCACATTCCCCCAGTCTGGGCTGCTCTGTTCCCCACTCTGGGGACTTGTTACTCCAGTTTGGCCCTCCATAACATAAATGTGGGGGTGCAGTGGGGCACAGCCCTGCTCTGGAGCACCGGACTGTCCCAGCCATCCCAAGCCCCATGGATCACCATCCCACCACCCAATGCCCCCAGAAACTCCCAAACTGGTTTCCATGGCAGTGAGTTTCCAGCGCTCTCATCAGTCTCCATGGCAATGCCTCTTCTCGCTCCCCATCCAGGGCGGTGGGGCACTGCCAGGGCTCCCCAGTTCCCCCAGCAGATCCCCCAGTTCCCCC
>NC_031786.1:7451516-7526552 GCF_001522545.3 Parus major | reverse complement strand
TGCCAGCAAGCCGGTTCAGCTCTCTCCAGCTGCACAGACGGTTCCTGTCGGGTACCTGAGCTGGGCTCAACTTCCCACAAACTCCAGGAGAATCCAATTTCCTTCCCTCTGCCCGCCCCTCACCCCGTCCCTGCTGGTTCCCCACTGCTGTCTGCTGTTCTGGGGCTGCCTGGCAGGTACTTGGCGCTCTCCCAAGCCCAGGGTTGCAAACCATCCCCGCAGTAGCAGAAGGAGACGAGCTTTGTAAAAGTGACACACGGCAGATGCAGATTAATTTTATTTTACAGTCCTGCTGAGGCTTTTGAGCGAGTCACCGATACGGGACTAAAAATACCACCAGGGGCCTCGAGTTTTTATTTTTCCTGTTCAACAACACTTACAACAAAAACACCCAGCCAAAATAGCAGCTACAAAACCGGCTGAGCCCCCGGTGGGCGGTGGAGGAGCTGGGGGTGGGCAGGTGAGAAGGCTCTGCCTGTGCTGGGGCGGCCAGAGGAAGAGGAGGAGGAGGAAGAGGAGGAGGAGGAGGAGGAAGAGGAGGAAGAAGAGAAGGAGCATTGCCCTTCCTCTGCAGGAGAACAGGCTTCCAAGGAAGATAACCCCAGGATCTGTGGTGCACAATTCTCTGCAGCTTTGGATGATGCTGAGCCAAATGTAAGGAGCAAAATCCTCTGTTTTCTGTGCTGCTGAATATTGGCAGTGTGATTTTGTCAGTGAATTTGTCCTTCCTGGGGTATTTCATGGAGCTTTGTCTGACTGCTTTGATGCAGCCAGGGCACTGGGCATCCAAAATTCCCTTGTGGCCATGCAGGGAGCCAGCCTTTGGGGGGAAGCCTCTCCAGGAGTTCATCTTTCAGCCTCCTGGCCAATTCTCAGTAGAGCATTGGCAGCATCTTTCCCAGTGCCCAGGGAGGAGTCAGGCACTGGGGATTTTACATCCCACAGCTCTGGAAGCAAAAGGTAACAGCAAAGCTGTGCTGGGATGCTCCCACAGGAGCTCTCTGAGCAGGACAGGGGTGCAGGGATGACGTTTAGAGGTTCTGCTGGCTGGGGTTTAGGGAGCAGGAGTGAAGCAAGGAGGGTTTGGAGGCAGGGCTGGACACAACCCTGAGCTGGCCCTGGGATCCAAGGGGCCCAGAGCCCGTCCTGTGATCCAGAACAAAGCAGGAGGAAAGGGCTGTTCCCTGTCCCTGCTGAGGCCACCTGGCACCTCTTGGTTCACGTGCCCAGAAAAAGGAGGACAAGCAGATGTTCCCAGTCAGGCTCTTTGCAGCACAAGCAGCAGTGGGGAGGTCTCTGAAATGTCCCTCACTTTGGTTTTCTGGTAGGAGCTTGCTCAAACAGGAGCACGAGCAGCCAAATTCAGGGTGTTCTTGGAAAAGTGGTGATGATGAAATTGAGTCAGGGGGTCACTGGGTCACACAGTGGTGTCCCCAGCCTGTCCCCCACCCTGGGGAGAGCAGGCCAAGGGGCCCAATCCCCTCTCCCCAGGGGACGCCCGGGTGGCAGCTCTGGTGTCACAGACACCTCACTGCCCGTCCTCCCCTTTGAGAGAGATAGTGCAGCTGTGGCTTGGGGGGAGAGATGATCAACCATTATAACTCCTATTACAGCTCCTAATTGGGATTAACTTGGTGACTTAATTAAGTGTGGAAATCTGCCTCCTCCCACTTTTCTTTTGTGAACTTCTTGGTGCCAAGCCCAGTCCCGGCCTGGCCACATCTGGGCACAGCTGGAAGGGCAGAGGACTGGCCCTGCTGTGTGGTGCCACTGGCACTGCTGGTGACAGCCAGAGGGGCTCCATTCAGCACCCAGCCGCTGCCACAGGCTGACCCAGCTGCAGAGATGGCAAAGGGTGGGGACAGGAACCAAGAGGGCTCAGACCTCAGTGCCAAACATGAACAGCCTTTGCAGAGGGACAGGAATGTCACAAGAGCCTGGGGACAGCAAGGAACATCTTGCTGGTGCCCTGAGGGTCTGGTGGCTGAGGAACCTTGCAGGTAAATCTGGTGGAACGTCCTCCTTTGTTTCCAGGGCAAAGCATGCAAGGAAATCCCGGTGTGCCAGACTGGTGAGAGCAGGGAACGTGGGGCAAAGCACACCCAGGGGTCAGCAAGGGTGCAGGACTGGGAATGTCAGGAGAGGGAGAAGCAGCAGTTCCAGTGCCCTGTGCAGCAGCCAGGGGTTCCTTTCCCTGATGAAAACATTGCAGGATCCCCCCACCTGCAGCTTCTGTATGAGAGGAATGAGGGATTTGTCTTTCCAAACAAGCTGTGGGTCTGCTGGTAAATAAAACTAGCACTGAGAGATAAAAGAAACAATGGGATGGACTCCACTGATCAATGAATGGAAAAAAGATGTTTGCCTTTACAAACAAATTGTAGGTTTGCTGATAAATGAAACTGGATATTGAAAGATGAAAGAAACATTGGGGAAAGACCATAGATTCCATAGGAATTAAAAATTAAGAGGGAGGGTTGTACATTAGAGGGGAATCTCAGGTGTCAGGCACTCTGGGAAGTCTGTACCTCTCAAGTGCCTCAGGCAGTGGGGAAAGAGAGAGGGACATGGCCGGGAAATTGGGATAAAAAGGAGGCTGCATCCTCCAAAAACTGGAGAGACCCCAGGGGAATGGTCCATGGCCTCTCTGTTTATTTGAATGAAGTTCCAGGACTCCTCTGTCTCCTTTTTGGACATGAACCTCTGGTGTTTGTGGATTCATTTTCCTGACATGTAGAAGGACATGGGTGGGTTCCTGTGGGTTCAGAGGAGACCATGGAGCTGCTCCAAGGGCTGGAGCCCCTCTGCTCTGGCCAGGCTGGGAGAGCTGGGGATGCTCCCCTGGAGAAGAGAAGCTCCAGGGAGAGCTCAGAGCCCCTTCCAGAAGGGAAAGATGGGGACAGACTTCTCAGCAGGGGCTGTTGTGCTGGGACAAGGGGTGATGGTTTTAAACTAAAACAGGGTCATTTCAGACTGAGTATAAGGAAAAAATTATTTATAGAGAGGGTGTTGAGACCCTGGCACAGGTTGCCCAGAGAAGCTGTGGCTGTCCCTGGATCCCTGGATTGCTCAAGGCCAGGCTGGATGGGGTTTGGAGCACCCTGGGGAGTGGGAGGTGTCCAGGCCCATGGCAGAGGTTGGAATGAGATGAACTTCAAATGTTCCTTCCAACCCAAGCCCCATAATTCTGTAATTCCCATCTATCCCAGCACTGTCCAGGCCTGCTGTGCTCCCTGTTCCATGTACAGATCCTGCCCTGCTCCACTGCTGCACACAGCCAGACAGCTGGCAGAGCTGCTGGAGCTCCCTATTATTTTTTTCTCAGCACTCTCCTGAAAATTAATTAATTCAATTAATTGATTAAATAAACAGTCCTCCACGCTCGGTGGCTCTGAGCCAGCTGTGCACGGTGTCGAGCTGCAACAGCATCACTCATTCCCAGGCTGACTTCCCACATCAGTCCCAGTGACTGCGAACTGGGGGGATTTGGGAAGGAATCAGGGATGGTGAGTGAGGGGTTGCAGTGCAACAATCAGCAAAAAGCTGCACACAAAGCTCTGGAGTGGCTGCATTTCCATGCAGGTTGTGAAGCCTTCCCCTATTTCTTAGTGATGCTGTCAGATGCTTTGAATCCTTGGATGAAAGGCACTAAATTAGGACAGATCGTTATTTCCTGTTTTCTGGTTTATATTTAGAGAGAAGCTGATACCTCTGGCAGCTCTAACATTAAAAACAATCTTCTCTCCTGTTTCTAACAGGTCTCTACTGGGACCTCAGCTCCAGGGGGTGAAGGGTGGTGGGAGCCCTCTGAGAGACGGAGAGGAGATGGGCTGAACACCCAGCAGCCCTTTTCCTCTGGAATTCCAGAGCCAGCAGCCAGGGCTTGGGAACGGACAATTCATTTATTTACTTTTGCCCTCCTGATGCCCTTTGCAGGCAGCAGTGGCACCTGTGCCAAGGAGCCCTGGCTGGATGCCAAACCCCCCAGACATTCCCCTCTCTCCCTATCCTCCCCAAATTTAATTTCTCCCCCTTTCCAGAGGGCCTGGATGCTGAGGGCTGGGTTCTGGCTCAGCTTCCACTCTCCTGGGCTGGGGGATGTCCCATCCTGACCCCTCCTCAGGCACCTGCAGGAGAAGCTGCTCCCTCAGCATTTCTGCTCAGCTCTGGCCATGGCTCTTGGTGTTTCTCTGCCTGCCTCGGGGGATGCTATTGAATGAGCCTTATCTCTCCCGAGAAAACATCGATCCCGAGTTTTAATGGCTTTCACTAACGAGCCACAAAGAGTGTCACTGGGCACCGCTGCTGGAGCTGATAAAAATGGGATTGCTCAGCCCCACAGCTCTGAAAAGGACTTTCTCCCCCAGTCCACGTCCCTTCTACAAGATAAAATAAAATAAAGGATGAAAAAGAAAGAGAAAGAAATAAAGGCAGAAGATTTTGCTGCTCTTTTCACCCAGTAAGTCTGAGGACAGATTTTCAATTTGTTCACTTTCTTTACAGCTCTGGATTTGCCACAGGGAGGGAGAGATGAAGGAAGGGGACAGGAGATTAAATGCATTCTTTTATTTTGGGAAAGTCATCCTAAAGGGGGAAAAAATAATATTAAAAAAGAAAAAAAAAAAGTAGGAAAACCCTGACATCAGGGAGACAGGACTCAATTAAAGCAAGACCTTGAAATACATGAGGCAGCAGCGCCGAGCCCGGGTCCATCAGCCATCCCTGTCAGGCTCCGGGGGCTGTGTGGCAGCAAGATCCATCACCTGGGGAAATAACCGCGGTGCTTACATCTTCAGCAGCTCCTTGATCTGCTGATAAACCCGTTAGGGGAAATAAATGGGTTTCTCCTGCCCGGACCGTCCACATCAGGGATGCGATTTGCAGTTTTACCCGGCCGCTGATAAGCCGAGGATCAGGAAGGAAAAGCTGCTTTAAGCATTCGCTAATAAAGCCCCAGATAAGAGCAGAGCAGCCCCAGGACCTCCCCAGGCTGGGATTTACAGCCCCAGGTTGGATTCACAGCCCCAGGTTGGATTCACAGCCCCAGGTTGGATTCACAGCCCCAGGTTGGATTCACAGCCCCAGGTTGGATTCACAGCCCTGGTCCTGCTCGGGCCCTGGGGGGACACCAGGGCAGGGACCAGCCATCCTCTCCCCCAGCCCCCTGCACGGGCAGGACTTGGTGCCATCAATATTTAAAACAGAATGGGGCAAAAACCCCAATCAACTCCATAAAGAAAGTTCTGGGTGGAATTACGTAGAAGAAGAGTGAGGCTCAGAAACATAAATCGCTCCTGGCTTCGTTTCTAGGTAAGGAAAATGGATTTCCAGAACAATAACATTCTTTTGACACGCCTGTCCTGGTTTCACAGCTGCCAGAAAACAGGATAGGAAACAAATCCAAGACATTCCAGGAGGTTCTGCTGGTTGGATGCCACCAGAGATGCCACCGAAAGATGTGGGACAGAGATGTCCCACCCTGAGGGACCCCAGGGGCTCCCCAAGCACCCACTTCAGTTATTAAACAAATTGCCCCTTCCAGCAGCATCAGAGAGTGCAGCTGACAGACAACTTATTTCATTTTGTTTGGGTTTATTCATAGTTTTGAGACCATTTCCTCTTCTTTTCCCCCTCCCAACTGGGGATTTATTATTTCCAATTAGCTGTGGCCATCAGAATCTCTTTCATAGGGCAGCAGCTCTGCTTCCCTTCAAATCTCTTTCATGCTCCTGCTTAATAAATTGTGAATTTGATGTTTGTGTCCTCAGATCTCCCTTCCAAATGGAAATGTGTCCTGGCCAGAGACCAGGCTGCTCAGGAAAGAGTTTGGGAAGGCAGTTGGGATGCCCAGTGATCACCAGGCACAGCCAGGGCAGGGAAAAGCATTTCCAGGTGACAAAGTCGCTCCAGGAGCTGCTGCTGACCCAGCAGCTCCATTCCTTGGTGCCACTGTGCCCCTGGCACACACACAGCCCCCACGTAACAAATATTTTGATGCCAATTCTGCACCCAAAAGTGATGTTAACACCCAGCACTGGCATTCCCAAGGCAGCCCAGCCTGAAGCTTGCCCTGCCATGGGGTTTTACAGACCAAGGCATGTGGGATGAGGCAGCAGGGGCTGCCCCAGCAGCCACACTCTGGTCCCTGTTACATCCAACATGCACAAGTGATGCTCCATCACCAACAGGCAAAGGAGAACCTTCTCCCCCAGGCAGCCCCTCAGCACTGATGGGGCAGAGACATGACAGGCAATAGCAGAGCCTCACTCAGCCCCATCACCCAAATTTACAGGCTGACTTGAGTTCCAACAAGGTTCCAGACAGATCATTATTTCCCATGACAGCGGCGAAGGTGAGCCAGCCACCTTTTATTTCTGCCTGGAGAAAAATGCTCCTGCCAGGGGATAATTTGGGCTCTCTGCAGTGGGAGGCAGCGCTGGACTGCTGAAAGGTGAAGGCTATTTTAAAAGCAGCTGAGCAGAAACAGTGGAAAAAGCTGCCCAGGGAGCTGATGTATAACAAGCACTGCCTCACGAGGCATCCCGAGCCTCTCAGTCTTTAAAACTCGCTTAGACCTCCTATAAAATCTGGTTTTATTTTGTGTTTACAGCCCTGGGAGGTGAACTGCTGGTGGTTCCTGCTGGCAGACCCCCCATGCCTCTCCCAGCCCAGCTGCTGCCCACCCAGCACTGGCAGCAGTCTGTGCCAGGGGACGCTTTGAGGCTGAGATGAAAGGTGCTGTGGAGCGGTGTTGCTGCTCAGCTCTGCGAAGAGAGGCTTGTGCTGCTTTTATTTAGACACACGCTGGCTGCAAGACACAAAAATTACTTAATCAATCCTTCCCCTGGGCTGGCGTCACAGGCAGGATGGAGGCTGCCCACGCAGTTTGGAGCTGAAGATGATAAATTGCTCTGGGATAACGGCAGCGTCTCCGTCCAGGGCAGGATGTGGCCAGGCTGACATGGGGGGTGCCCAGAGGACACAGCACCCTGTGGTGACACAGCAGGGACATGGGGAGGGCAGGCTGGATGTGCCAGGGGTGTGGCACAGCTCCAGCGAGTGGCTGGGGCACAGGGCAGACCTCATGCACTCATCCTGCCTCTGCTCTCATCAGACTGTGAGCCAGAGGGGACAATCCTGCCAGGGATCCTGCAGTGCCAGATCAGGCTGCCACCCCACCAGCCTCCCTCGCCAGCCACGCCAGGAGCAATCCCAGGAGCAAAAAAACATTCCTGGCCCCTGATTTTCCAGCCACACGTTTTATGGCGTGCAGGAATCTCCCCTTTCAACCTCGCAAGCAGCAGCAGGGCTGAGCACCAACCTTACAGCAACACCTTGCCCTGGTGAGCAGCCCCAAAAACAAACCAGGTCACCCCAGGCAGCACCAACCCAGCCAGGGACGTGCCAGGAGGGGAAACTTCAGCAGTGGGGGGGAAACTCCCTCAAAGCAAGAGGAGCAGCACTAAGGAAAGGGAAGAAGCGAAGAGTTCTATGGAAGATGGTTGCTTGGAGCTCACCTCTTGCTGTGCTGGCAATATCTGGGGCACACAGAGTCAGGATGTTGCTCTTCAGCTGCTCTGCCCTTGAATTCCCACCAGGAATTCCTCCCCTCTGCCCACTCACCTGAATCCCGAGCAGCCCCTGTGCCCTCACCAGCAGCTCCCACCATCCCTGGGGAGATGTTCAGCTCCGTGCATGGCCCAGCAGGGTGAAGAGCAGCCTGGAGGCTGGGGGGGATCACTTTGGGCACCTCTGCCCTGCCTGAGGACCAGCAGCTTTCCCAGGAGCCAGCCCCATCCCACCCTTCACTGTCCAGCCCACACTTCCTGGCTCTTCCTGGGGGTACCAGGGAATGCTCCTGGCAGCCCCCAATGTGTCCATCCAACCCAGCCACTCCCTCCCCAGCTCCACATCCACAACAGCCACCAGCATCACCCCTGCCCCCAGCAGTGCAGCCCTCTCTGCCCAAGAACTCCCACAGAAGGGCTGGGTGTGGATTCCCCTTTAATTTACCACTTGTCAGGGGGAGGGTTAAAAAAATCAATAAATAAAACAACTTAGGATGCTTGAAGAAGATGAAAACCCTGAAACTGCAGTCTGCTGGTGGCTTGTCCCATTGCCAGAGGAGGGGAAGGGAGTTCCCAGCCCCTCTCTCCCCACCATCCCATCCCAGTGCCACCAGGTCCAGGTGGGTTCGGATGCGGTCGGACGATGCTCCTCGGGAAGAAAATGACTCCAGAGTTCAGGCCATGGTCATTCACAGTTGGCTGGTGGATGAAACAACCCCCAGAGTCCGACAGCCCCGGCTCAGCCACCGGCAGGGACCCGTCCCAGCTCCTCGGCCGCCGCAGAGTTGAGGAGAAGCCACGCGGTGCCGGTGTGGCAGGCGCGGTGTGGCCGGCCCGTCACAAGCAGTCCCTGCACAGAGCCACCTGTCCTTGGCGGAAATCGCGGCAGGGACACAGGCGCCGGTACTTGGCGTTGGAGCCGGCACAGCTGAAGAGCAGCGGCTCCTTCTGGAGGTAGCACTCGTGGACGTTCTCGGCCACCGCGGGGTACAGATGGTTCATCTCGTACTCGGTGCTGTCGCAGGCGATGCTGAGCCTGGGGGCCAAGGCAAGGTGCTCAGGTCAGGTGAGGGTCTGCTGGGGGGTCACTGAAGGGTTTTTGTCCTTCCTGGGGAGGTTCCTTTGCTAAGGGTGGGGCAGGTCTTTGCTGAGCTCTGTTTGCCACCCCTTGGCTACACGTGAGTGCTCGTCACCAGCCCAACACGCCACGCAGGAAGGGGAGACCCTGACAACTCAACCCTGCAGCCCAGAGACTGCCCCAACCCACAGATGGCTCAGAATCACCCACAAAACCCCACCCAAATCCTAGGAGCTGGACTCAGTGATCCTTGTGGGTCCCTTCCAGCTGATGATGTTCAATGGCTCTCTTACAGCCCCTTGCTGACCAACAGCTCTGTCCTCTCTCCATGGACACCTCCTACTGCAGATAACACTCCCTGGAAGGGCCAGGGGATCAGTGAATTCCCACATGCTCCCCGTTAGCCGGGATTAACCACAAAACTGGGCTGGGCAGCAGCAAAAGCCCCGAGGAGCAGCAGAAATGCACAGGTGGATTTTAACACCCCTCCCCTCCCAGACAGAGCAGCAGCACTGGCACTGCCCTCCCACCAACCCTTCCCAACTGACAATTCCCTGAGTTAGCTTGGTTTAAGGTCTGGAGGAGGATGTGCAGGGGGAAGGAGTGAAAGGCAGGCCCCAGCTCTAATTTATCCTATAAAAATGTCAGCGGGACGCGCGGCGCCTGCCTGACCAGCGTGACAGCACCGGCAACGCTCGCATTTTAATTGCCCAGAGAGCAGCACGGAGCCCAGTGGCAGATTTATACTCTATTAAAACTTCACCACTGTGTGTTCAAAATGCAGTTTTATAGAGAGAGACATTAAAAAGGAGAGGAAGGGGAGAGAGCATGTGGGAGGTGGAGAGGAATGGGGTCGGAAAGAGGCGGAACCGTGGTTGGAAACGCTGTTGTTGCCTGCTGAAGAGTGAAGCTGGGCCCTGACTTGGGCATGAAGGCTCATCACTGGGATTTTGGGAGGGGGAACGTGAGGAAAATGGGTGCAGGGGATGTGGGGAGCAAAGGGAACATCATCTGTCTGGTGGCCCTCCCCACAAGCTCACTGAGAAGGCCCCAACTCACTGGAGAAACACCTCCTCCTTGTTGAGGAACCTGAAGAAGGTGGGCTCGCAGACCAGCCCGTGCCGCCGGCACGTCTCCGTGCACGTGTGCTGGGGCTCCGACACCCACACCTGCAGCGAGGCCACCGGGGGCCACGCCTGGGGAGCCCTCCCGGCGCTGGGGGACCACACCAGGTGGGTGGAGTTGGGGGACAGGGCCAGCAGGCTTGGAGGGCTTTGCATAGCAGGAGTCTTGGTCTTGGGAGACGGAGGAAGAGATGATGTGGTGCAGAAATCCTGGTGGCAGAGGAGATAATGGGTCAGCGCCCTGAGATGTTAACAGCAGGGAAGGGAGGCCACTGGTGGGACAGGAGGACACTTTGGGTGATGACTTTGCTCATCAGGTTGAGATCATTTGCATGCAGAGATGGCATCTCCTGCTGTGGGGGATGAACCTCTTCTCTCACCTCTCCTCCCACTGCTGCCTTATTCTCTGCAGCAGAAAGGCCCTGACCCAGCCCCGGCACCCTCAGGTATCCTCCACCAACCCCCAGCACCTCTGGTCCACGACAAGCCTCCCCCAGCCCCATCTCCTGGTGCTCTCTGCAATCAGGGCACAGCCTGCACCGTGCCCATGGCAGAACAGGGATGCTCCCCAGGGAGAAGAGGGAAATTTGTCCACGAGGACAGAGATGTTTCCCCAGGGAGGAAAGGGATTCTCCCCAACCTGGTGCTGAATGTAGGCGTGGATCCGCTCCAGCATCCCCTCACAGGTGTACTCGTAAGGCAGGTAAGGGTCCACCTGTGAAGGGCAAGAGCAGAGCACAGGCAGCAGCTGGGGACAGCCTTGCCCTGCCCCTGAGCAGCAGAACCTTGGGCACAGCTCCCCCACCCACCAGAGCCCACAACTCGTGTCTGCCCACCAAAGCAAGCAGGGAAGAATCCTAGGGCTGGAGAAACCTCATAAAGTGATAAAGAGAGAGGAGTACTTTAGGTTCAGCCTACTGGTGCAAATGAAATCACCCTGTTCCACTTTAGTCTACCTTCTCTCCACTTTTAGTGAGTTATAAAATCAAATCAGTTTTCATCCAATAGGTCACTTCAAACTAAAGCACAAACTGTTCCAGCCCAACAAACACTCTGAAGCTGTGGGCAAGGGTGGAGCAATCTTAAAATACAGGGGAAGAGGTAGAATTGGGAAAGATGCCAAGCTAATCCAGAGCAAGAGCATCTCGGTGCTGCCCCAGGTCTGGTCTGGCATCCTCTGTTCCCCTGACCACTCAGAGAGGAAGCTCCAGGCTCCAAACCACAAAACTGGCCAGGAAAGGGCAGGGGTGGGACTGGCTGTGCACAACCCAGGGAAAAGCATCTCCCTTTTCCCACTGCCACATCACTGAGGGTTTGCTGCCCAGTGCAGGTGGATGTGGGGGGTGGAATCTGTCATCTCTGCCAGTCCCAGGGGCTTGGTGGTCCCTGCTGGGATGGGGCAGAGGGGCAGGAGCTGGGTGAGCACTGGGATGGAGCAAACACTGGTGCCCACATGGATGTCAGTGCTGTCCCTGCACCTCCACGTCCAGAACTGCTATTTACAGAGTCAGCAGTGCTCAAACCATGGGATATTTTCAGTGTGGGTTACAAAATGCTCCTGCTCTCCAGGAGACTCTGCCTGCCCTCCCTCCTCTGCACAGTGGCTCAGCAGTGTCCCCACATGAGCTTGTCCATGGCACTGTGGTGGCACAGGTTCCAGGGCAGCCAGGAGCAGCCAGGAGCAGCCTGGAGCAGCCTGGAATAGCCAGGGGCAGCCTGGAATAGCCAGGAATAGCCAGGAGCAGCCTGGAGCAGCCTGGAGCAGCCTGGAACAGCTTGGAGCAGCCTGGAGCAGCCTGGAGCAGCCAACCAGGCTCCCTGCCTTCAGCAGGACCAGTGCCTGCCCCCAGGTCTGCAGTGATTTTCCCCATGGGAAGAGCACTGCCACAAGGGCTTGCGATTGATGCCTCCCTTCCCTCTGGAACAAATTATTTTTTAAGGAATTTTCTGCCCTGGGAAGACATATTTTTCCACAGTCCCTTATTTTTCCAGAGATGTTAGATGAGGTGCAGGAGGTTGGTGCATGGAAGGGGCCAGTCCTGGGACCTCCTTTCCCCTTGTGCATCTCTGCAGAGGTTTTATTCAGAAGGATTATAAGCAAAACCACCCAAAGATAATTAATCCAGAAAACACTGATGCTTCTATTTTCTGAGCTCTGCACCTCCAAAATAGCTATTTCCTTTTGAAGTACCTGTCAAAACCAAGCTCAAAGGCTCAGTCTGCTGAGAACCCTCGAAGCATCTCCCTGCCATAAATATCCCACCTGAGATCTCAGACAGGCTGGAAAGCACAGCTGTTTCATCTAATTACAGATGTGCACGCTAATCAGGGCTGACACAGTGACAGGCACCAATCCTGCCTCTGAATTCCTGATGGGCTCTCAGTTAACTGGGGCAGAGCCCTCTCAAAGCAAAATTGCCTGTCTGGGTTTCAGAGCCAGGCTGGGACTGCGTGGCACAGGTTTGGAGGAGACAAAGCACCCCTTGCTCAGCATCACCAGTGCTCAGCTTCGTCTCACCCCTGCTTTCATGGGGGGCCTTGCCCCTTTGCCAGGCACGATTCCAGAAGCAGCCTCATCCCCCAGAACGCTGCACACCTCACACAGCCCCTCCTTGTGCCTGCACATGTATCCAGGGGTGCAATCCCACCTCTCCAAGGCTCCCAGGGGCTCTGTGGGATCCCTGGGCATCAGGAGTGGGCTGGAGCCCACTGCAGCCCCTCTCCCTCTCAGGGGTCCCCCAAAGGCTCTCACTTCCCTCTGCTCCCCTCTCCAGGTTTTGTTAGGATTCAGCTGGTGCACTCAAGACTGAGAAAATGCCAATTTTGAGAAGATAATTGCTTAATTAAGATCTGACAGGCTCGGCCTCTTCTCAACAGCCAAGCTGTTAATGGCACTCCTCACGGGGAGCTCAGGATGTCCCCAGAGCCCTGGGAGGGAGGAGGAGGAGGAGGAAGAGGAGGGGGTTCTGAGGTGGGGATCACTGCATCCCACTGCAGGATGATGCTGGCATGGGAGGGAATGGAGGGGTTGGTAAGATGGGCTTTGCCATCCTGTGGGGAACACAGAGCCAGAGCTTCCCAGCCCCACTGCTCCCTCCATCAGCCAAGCAGGGAGTTACTGGTGTCCCATGGGGCTGCCACCACGAGAGCCCTGGGTTCAGAGTCTCCAGCTGGAAGGGAATGAAGACCTCCTTCATTCAAAAGAAAAAGAAAGAGGGGCGGGAAAAAACCTGAACGTCATCAGACAAATAAGTAGAAAAATAATGCAATTCTGTGCTGGCACGTAACAGCAGGCTGGAACATTTTAACCAGCTATTTTCACTGTGATGTTTAATGTGCCGCTCTTTCAGGCATAGTCTGAAATGTATAATTTTCCATTATAGTCCTGTATGTTTGACTTTAATATAATGAAGCCTTCTCCCTTCACTACACCAGAATATTGGGTCTATTAAATTGCTTGTGTGAGGACTGGTTTTGACAATGGGAAAAGCTGAAGGCCCGGAAAATGGTGGTGCTTGCAAACTTCTCTCCTTCTCCAGCCTCTAACCCCAGGATGAGAGACAGAATCCATCACTGGGACAAGCCTCCAGCATCACCTTTCCCAGGGGGACACCACCTCCTGGCCCTGTGCTGAGATTTCATCTCTGGGGTAAAGGGGTTTGGTGCTTCCCTGGTTTTAACTTTCCTTATAAATAGGTCAGGGATGCAAACCATCAGGGAAAGCCAGAGCTGCTCCAAGTGAGATGAGCCTGCCAAAAACCTTGCCCAGCAGCTGCAGGGCGACCTGGAATGGGTGTCACCTCCAAAAGGATGAGATAGGGCAGCACAAGGGCTGTTCTTGGGGGAAAAGAACACAGATTGCAAACCCCAGCCACGTCCCAGGCGTGATTCAGCTCTGCCTCCAGAAGGAAGAAGTTTCTTTCAGGCAGAACTAGGTTGGGAGGGACGCCGGCTGCATCCCAACTGCTCTGTTTGCACAAAGGCAGCAGCCAGCCCTGTGCCTGGGGAGCAGTGCCAGCCCAGCAGGAGCTGTGGGAGGGCACAGCCTGCCCTGAGCTGCAGCCCTGTGGGTCAGCAGCAGAAACTGGGGTGCTGCAGTGACACTAAAATATTGCTGAGAACCAGTAAATCCCCCTTGGAACAAAGCAGGGAGAGCTTCTTGTCAGCTTGACCACACCAGAGTTACTGCCAGCTTCATGAACCAGCTCCCACATTCCCAGACAGGCTCTCAGCATCCTGGTTCCCAGCCCCTGGTCCCCAGCACAGCTTCCAGCTGATGGCAAAGCCAGTTTTCCCACAAAATCCCATATCCCCAAAAATGTCTTACTGAGTTCTGGCCTAGAAGATGCAAAACATCTCTGGGATATGTGATTTTACGGTCATATGACAACAAAAATTCCCTAAATAAAATCAATTTCAGGTCACTTTTCAATTTCCAATGTTTTCATCCATCAGGGAGAGGGAAAATGTTGTGTTTCAGGTTCAATCTGTCTGAGTTGGTGAAGCAAAGGGAAATGCATCATTTCAGATCCAGCATTCCTTTCAATAAATTGGCAGGGTATTTCCAAACAAAGGCAGGCAGATGGGAAACAAAACCATAGTATTTCATTCCAGTAATTTTGAAATGAAATGTTTTGACAGAAAAAAAAAATAAATTGATGTTGGTTATTCTGAAACACAGACAAATTTATTAGATATTCCAATAACAAAACACCCCATTTTGCCTTCAGGGGGGAAAAAAATAGGAGTCAGTAAAATAATTCCTCCAAACTCCAGTAACTGGTTGGGAACAGGACCACTAAATTGCCCAGCTACCATCTTTCTGCTGCTCCTCCTGCTAATGCCCTTGTTTTCAATTCCTGCTGTAACAAACAGTATTTTAAAGACAAGATACCCATGGACTCCTGGAGCCAAAGCCCATAATAAGGCTTTTAAACCTGTAAGGTAGGTCAATTTTTAGGCTTAATTGCCTTGACAACATCTCTAATAAAGCAGGCCTTTCTATTTAAAAGATAAAAAGGTGGTGGGGGGGGAAGGAAAGAGGCTGCTGTAAGTTATTCACACTCACTCCCTGCTCTGCTCTGGGAGGATTTATACAATGTCTTTGAAACCCCAGGGAGGGGAGTTGTGGATGTTGGTGGGAAGGACCTCGTGTCGCAGAGCAAACGGGGCCTCAGTGACTGGAGTTGTTCATTTGGGGCAAATTTAGGACTCCCAGCAGCTGAGGGTAATTCCAGAGGCTGGGATGCTTCCTGGGAGGGCACTGCAGAGGGGGTCCTGATCCCAGGGTGGGAATGAGGAGAAGAGCTGAGACAGGAGCTTGATTTGGGGCAAAACCCCCTTTTTTGGGTTGGGCACAACAGCAGCACACTCCAGTGAGTGCCCAGTTCTGGACAGCAGCTCCTCCTGCCCAGTGCCCATCACGCCACCAAACCCTTCCCTAAAATCCTTTTCATTTCTTTAATTTTTAACCAGACCATTAAGCACCTAAATGACCTGGTGCACATCCAGCCAACACTGCAGGAGCACAGCACAGCTGCCCAGGAACCAGCACAGCCCTTTCTCCATCCTCAACCTCACCATTCTTTAATTAGTTTAACAGCACCACAGCACCAGGCTTCACTGTTTGCTTTCTTCTCTTCTGGAAAAACTGAAAATTCCCTTCTCTCTCCCAGAACAGCTCCCAGCCTCCCACCCACCGCAATTCCTTCACTTCAGGGCTGTCTCCAGCCCAGATGGTGGAGGGTCAAGCTCTGACAGCCTGGCAGCACAGCAGCAGGGATGTCATTATTTTTAATTTCATTCTAATCAAGATAGAGGAATGAATGTGCAAAACAACAACTGTTTTCCTACGTCGGGTTTGATCAGTCTTTACAAACTCACGGAGAAAATGAGAAGAGCTGCAGTAAATCACCCTGGAGGAGGTGACACAGGGTGATGGCACAGCCACATCACCTGAATCAGGTCCCCAGATTGCCACAGGCACCCACCTCTGCAGCTTCTAATGCAGGGAAAGCAAGGATGAGCCTTCTCTGACCAGCATCACACCTGTGCCCCCAAATCCCACCCAGCACCGTGAACCCAGGGTTCCACAGCACATCCCTGTCCTCCAGAGAGGATGCCTCAACCCAGGAGCCAGCAAAATGGCTATCAGCACTTTCCTCCCCTCCAGGAAAACTGATTTGAATAATCTGGACAGCTTGAAAGGCTCCTGTTACAGGGTGGGAGGTAAATATTCATGAGGGAGCATTTCTGGAGTGGGCACAGCAGGAATGCTGCTTTCCCTGGGGTTCTCCCCTTCCTTACATCCCTCACAGAGGCAGCTCCTGAAGTTATTCCCATCGATTTGCTCCATCCCAAGGTAAGGATCAGTGAAATGGGGGAAAGGCAGGTGCACAGGGCTGCAGCTCTCTGGGTTTATCTTCATTATCACACCAGCTCCTAGAACTGCTCTACACCTGCAGCAGCCTCAGCCCCTGCTCCCAAACCTTATCTCAGCCTCCCCTTGCTCCAGGCCTACCCACAGGATTCCCAGGGGATCCCTCAAAGGCACAGCTCTGCCCTGAGGAAACACCTACAGTGCTCCTGCCAGAGCAAGGTGGGAGCACGTGTGCCCCTGGGGCTGCAGGAAAGGATGAAAAAATCCAGAGAGGAAAAGAAATTAATGTCTGAAAAGGAGAGCCAGGCTCCAACATCTGCTGCTGCTTGTCCAAACCCAGCAGCGGGGAGGTCACCACAAAACTGCTCCGAGCCCTACCTGGGTCCTCATGATGGTTTTGATGGCAGCTTCGAACTCCTCGGAGTTGTTGTAGTCAACAGTCCACACGTGGGGCTTCCCAATGAACTCTTCAGCATATGGGTGTTGGGAGGACACCTGAAACACAGCGGTGCCAGCTTTGCAATCCCTGCTGGAACGGCTGCTGCTTCCTGCTGGCAGCTGGGTGGCAGAGAGAAGCAGCAGCCTCACAGCCACACTGGGCTTTAACACTGCACCAGGGAGTGCTGGAGGAAGGTTTCCTCTGAATCCAGGTGCTCCCCAACCTCAGGATGATGTGCTATAATTCCCACTGGGTTGGGATGCCCCATTCCCAGCAGCACTGAATCCCTTTTGCAGGCTGGAATATCTCCATCTCGGTAACACAGGAACAATTTAACCTTGACCTCAGCCACTCTGTGGGTCTGGATGGTAAAAACGCACCAAAGCAGGAAAAGCCTGTGAAGGCACCACATCTCCCAGCTCTAGAAACAAGGCAGGGGGAAAATTCATTGCCACTGAAGGCTGGGAGAGTCTGGCACTGGGAGACAGCAGTGCTGGAAGCTGCATTCCCCTGATGCCACAGGCAGCCCACTCACTGCCACTCCACAGGTACTGACATCCTTCTTCTCCCTGGGCTGCCCACCCAGCTGATTTCTGGGGATCTGCCTCTTTTGTGTCAGCCCTGAGGTGCCTTTTCAGCCCTGCTCTCCCCTGGGAAGGGAAGAGAGAGGTTGCTGAGCAGAGGAGGTGTTTTGGGGGCACCACAAAACATGGCAGAGGGGCCTGAACCGCTGCCAGCTGCAGAAGAAGAGCTGTGTGGTTTATCCTCCTCATTGCTGTCCCTCCTCATTTCTTTCCCGGCAGATTGATCACCTCCTTCCCCTCTGGCACATGAACACCCTGAGGCATTTCACAGCCCTCACCCCGGCTGCCAGCCGGCTCCAGGCTGGGGTACAGCCCAGCCCCACCCCAATGGGTGTTAACTCCTAATTCGGGGGGTGCAGGACAGCCCAGTCCAGCTGCACAGCCCCCAGCTCGGCGAGGGAGCCTTGCTCTGCATTATCCACTTTATTAATAATAAAAGAGGCAATTTTCTCAAGCCTTTAAGTTTTAAAGAGTTCCTGCTCTACTTAGATTGAATTCCCAGCCATGGGCAAGCCTGGAGGGATTTCATTGCCCTGCAGGTCCTGCTGTCCCTGTGGGGCACAGAGGGATGAGGAGGAGAGCATCGCCCTGGGTTGGGAGCAGGGTGTGGGGGATGATGGATCTGGGCTCCTGCACCACCTTCTCCTTGGAAACCCCAAACCTACAGCAGAGCCCCTTCTCCCTGAGGCAGATCCCCAGACCCCATCAGCAGACATCCACAGAGGAAATCTTGCCGAAGGAAAAAAGCACCCTCAGTGTAGAAGCTGCTCTTCCCCAGGCTGGCCCAAGCCCAGGGGTGGCTCCATGCAGCCCCCACACCACATTTACCTCTCTGGACGTGGGTTTCCCACGGAAGAACTCGTGGTTGAGGGAGCTGTGGGGAGGGTTGAACCGCGCCTGCAGGAAAACGCAGCCGTTGGCGATGGCCTCCAGCGGGGCCGGGCCCTCGTAGGGGAACCCAAAGCCAATGAAGAGCTGCAAGGCAGAAACACAGCGCTGCTGGGTGATTGTTCCCCACAGGGAAAGCTCCCAGATAAACCCATCAACATCCCCTCTCTGCTCCTGCACACCAGGCCTCTAATGGTATAAACTGGGCTCAAAATTCCCCCTTTTCCATCAACCACAGCCATGGGGTGTCCAGGAGCTGCAGGTTCCTCCACGGTGCTCACAACCATCACTTGGGCCCTGCATGGAGCAATTCTGCTTTGCCAAAGTTGTTTGGGCTGGTAAATCAGGAATATTTCCCCCAGGCACCAGCTGAAGGCAACAGGGATGCGCCCACACCCACACACTCCAAGAATCTCGTTTATTTTTATCACAGCTATAAGGTGGGAAAGAAACTCCTCACCCCACTCAGCAATAAATGAATTCATGAGGAAACTTTGTGCTCTGCCTGTGGACAGTCTGCAAGGAGAAATTCATCAGACACATCTTGATCTGAAATGTGCTCTGCTCGGTTCCTGCCTAATTATCCCGGCAGAGAGGCTCGTGGTTAATTATCCCAGCTGGGAGTGCCTGCAAGCTGGGGAGGAGCACAGGGAATGGAGGTCCTGGGATGCCCTCACCCACCTTTGCCTTCCTCAGCAGCTGCTGGAACTCGTGCTGGGGCAGCAGCCCGTGGTTCTTCACAAACGCCGGCACCTCGGGTGGCCTCTGTGTCTCGTAATAAACCGTGCCATGGATCTCCATGTACTTGTTGAGGATGGCCAGGAACTTCTCCTTGCCCTGGGGAGGAAGGCAGAGATGTGAACTACACCAAAGGATGGGTCTGACTTCCCCTTCACTGTTATGGGGGGGTTAACTCTCAAAATGCTGTCCCACAGCACCTGCCATGCTTCAGGCAGACACACAGCAGGGCAAAATCCCCACCCTCCCCTCCTCATTCCTTGGAAACACATCCTGGACTGTCCCAGGCTCCTGGAGAGCCTGAATGACTGCAGGATCCATCACTCTGATCAAGTTCCTGCCTTCCCTGTCCCCTCCAAGGGCAACTTCCACTCTGGAGCTGCTGAATTAAAGGCTTCAGAGGGTTCAGAAAGAAGTCTGCAAAGACCAGAGCTTGCTAATAGCCTCTTATTCCAAGTAACAAGTTCCAAGGATTTTCTCATTCAGATTTAATCCTGTTTCACCACCTGGAAAATGAAGGGGGTCATCAATTTTCTTCTCTTGGAAGCTTCCCTCCTTTTGCTCCAAAGCAGCCTTTCATTTTAACAATTTGTCCGCTGCAGATTTTTTGTTTGCTTGAAAAAACCACAAAGGGGCCATCCTTTGGATGCTGAATTTTCCAGTGCTGCTACATCCCCAAAAGAGCAAAGACCAGGGGGAATAAGGAGTTATAAATGGGGAATTTGAGAAAACTCTGTATGTTGCCTTAAAGCCTCCTCGAATGCTGCATTTCTTCGCTCAGCCATGGATCCCTGGAATTCTCCAAGGCTCTAAGGCTTTCCCAGCTTATTAAAACTTCAGCTCCTATTGTGAGCCAGAGGCAAGAAGTTCAGAGGGGTAGGAAATGAGAAATAAAGGGAAGGGAGGTTTAATGAAATGTTTCTAAATGTCAAAAACATCCTGCTTTGGAGGGGGTGTTTGGCCCAAGGCTGTTAAGTAAGCACCTGGCTCCAGGAGATGGAGGTGGTCTTTGCCTTTCTAGACCTCAAAATCACTCAAAATAAGGAAAGAAACCCTCTATTCCCTTTTTTATTCCATGGAGTGATACAAGATGGGAAGCAGAGGCCAGGCAGCCTGGCCTCAAGGAACCAGCAAGGCCCAGCCCCAGCCTCTTCACCCAGGAATAAATGACCCCAAATATGCAGTTTGGGGAAAACTGATGGTGTTTGTGAGTTCTGACTCAAAACAGCAAATGCCTGTAGCACTCAGGGTGGAAGGAAATGTCCATTCTGGGGTTTAACTCTCTTTAGTGCCTTCCCAAATTACCTTAACTAAGCTCCACGGAAACTTCTGGATAAGAAAGGGCGGGGGAATGGTAGAAAAATAAGACAAGATGTTGCAGTTCTCCTAAAATGAGATTTAGTGGGTTTCAGTAGGGCTTTCAGGGAGCCCCCCAGCCAGGCAGAGGAAGGGAGGATTTGCTCTCAGGCCTGAGGAGTGATGGAAATCCCACAAACACCAGTAAAGAGGAGATGGCATGGCTGGATCCTGGCTCACCACAAGCATCCCTGCTAATTAGCAGCTGCTAATCAGGAAAGCTGGCAAGGAGAGCAGGCACAGCCCCCACTGCATCAACCCACATCAGTCCCAGCAGCTCCAGAGGACCAAGCCCACGTCAAGGCAAAGTCAACTCCAACAGAAACCTTTTCTCTCCCGAGAAGAGGCGCAGAGGCAAAGCCCAGCAGCAGCTGGTGTGGTACAGTACCTGCAACTGGAGCAGCCCCAGGCGGTGCACAGAGGGAAAAATAGAAATAAATCAACAGACAATGAGAATTAGCTCCTTTTTACAGCCCTGGAAGGAAAAGCAGCTTGCTAGCTCTGGATAAGATGGGGGGAGCCCCATCTGGAGATGCAGGGAGATGTTTTGGGGGCTGGAGGGGCTGTTCCCATGCAGTGACCCAACCCTGTCCCCCAGCTGCTCCAGGCTTGGGGAGCACAACCCCTTTTCACAGAGTGCTTGAAAGCAGACACAAACTATCCCCATTATAACGCAGCAATCACTGCAATTAATTAGTGACAATCATTATAATTAATTAAACAAAATCATCAATATTAAATCCTCAGCCTCAAAGCTTGCTGGGAGGAAGCATCACCCAGAGCAAGGAGCAGGGAATGGCATCCCACCAGCCTCTCCCTGTTTGCTTGGAGGCTCTGGATGTGTCACATCACTCCCCCAGGAGTGGGACAAGGACAATCCTCCACGAACACACCCAGATCTGCACCTGCACAGCTCAGGGTGAGAGCCAGAGGCTCCCAGCTCTGCCTGTGCCTACCCCTGCCTGCCTGGCTTGTCCCCACCAGCCCAAGGTCACCCACCTTCCAGATGCTGGCCTCCTTGCCGTACACCACGGCCATGCTGCTCACTTTGTTGGCCTTGATGAGCTGTTTCTCGGTCTGGTTGAGCTCCTCTGACACGAAGCCCATGAAGGAGTTGTCGGGAGTGTGAGCTGTGGGCACCAAGGGGAGGAGACACGTGGCTGGACAGTTGTTTTTTGGGATGTCCCCAGGACTGGGGATACAGCCTGAGATGAGCCCAGCTCCGGAGTTTTGTTGGAGTATGGAGGAAAATGGAGCTTGAATCCCTGTTCAAGCAGCTCATGAAATCCAGGATTCAGCCCCACTTGAGCAGCCCTTCACACACTGAGGTGTTTTAAGGCTGCCAGAGGGGCTTTATCCAGCCAGGAAAAAGCAATGCTTGAGTCACCCAGCAGCCAGTGGGACACTGGGCTCTTCTCAGACCTGCACACTGCCTGAGCTTCACCTCATGGAGTATCTCAGACCCTCAGAACCACCCTGGCAGGCCCCCACTGGTGCCTTAAGTTTTAGCTTTTACTTTTTTCAGATCCTGTCCTGCATTAGGGTATAACTCTGAATTCCAAATAGAGTGTTAGTAAGCTCTCTTCACAGTTTGGTCAGACAGAACAATCCTTCCAAGCTTCAATTCAAGATTCAAGCACACTCCACAGCCTCAGGCCCCAAAAAGTATAAACAAAAGTGAATTGGGGGAAGCAAACTGGGGGAATATAACTTCATTACCTGAAGCTATAATTGGAGAATTAACCCCTGATATACAAAAATACCAAACTTATGTCATGACCACCATCCACCTTGGGTGCAGCCTCTGCCAGGCTTTTGCACAGCCCAAGGTGTATCTATAAAAGATCTTTAATAAACACTTACTCTATTATTTTAATACACTTTAAGGTCTAGGCTGTGCTGTAGGCAGCCTGTCCAGGCAGCAGCACTTACGGAACATGGTCATGAACTGGGTGGGCTGCAGGTTCCAGTAGCCCCAGTTGGTGCGGTAGCCGCGCAGCGTGGCGTACTCCTCGTGGTTGTAGGCCGGCTCTGTCCCGAACGTGTCGATCACCCTGACACGGCACCTGAGGAGCAGACACCCCCTGAGGACATCTGCTGTCCCCAGGAACCTCGTCCCTCGTCTGCAGCCCGAGCAGAGGGGTCCCAAGGAGCCCTTCCCAACGCTGCTCCCTCCCTGCAGGAGGGTTTCCCTTCACAGGACCCTGCCACAATGATGAACCTCCCAAAGGATTATTAATGCCTTTCCCAATATCCTGGGAATGCTGAGGCAGGCACTACCAGCACAAGGCTGAGGAGAGAAGAGGAACAACAAGCAAGGGAAGAGCAAAACAAGCTGAATGCAAGAGCAAATGCATTTATAATAAAAGCAATAACACAGCTTGTCATTTTTCTCTCTAATAAAATTGTGTAGGATAGTGGAAGAGATGGGGAAAAAACATAATAAATAGCAGGTCTATCAGCACTAAATTAAATCACAGATTTTCCTGGCTGGTGATGTACCAGGGGACGATGACATTTGTCTTGATGCTCAAGGAGCTGGGGACAGGGCTCCTTACATATTCCCAAGGCTCACACTCCCCTCCTTGCTGTGCCCACCCCTGGCTGCAGGAGTGGAATGAAAACACACATCAACACACTGCAGGCACGTGCAGGGTCTGGTCTTTCCCCAAGTCTCTCTCTTATAATGAGTTTTTATCCTTAAATATGTGAGGCTCAGAATGCCTCGTGCCCTGGCAGCAGGGGACACAGTAAGGCACCAGCCAGGCAAAAATCAAACGTAAAATTGGATCCGTCATTAGCATTAGTCTTTGTTTGCTAATTAATGAAATGGAGAACAAGAGCAGGCAGTGGCTTTGCTTACCTGTATTTCTTAAAGGAGAGCCCCATATGCTGCTTCATCTGCTGGAGGCCGTGGTAGTCGGTGTAGATCAGGTCGAAAGGCAGAGGACTGGTCAAGGGGCAGTTCCCCCGTCCTGGAGGCACCCCTAAGTGACTGGGGAGAAGCAGGAGGATCAGCCCCCAGCACCACCAAAGGCCTGCAGCACAAACACTCCTTTCCCTGCTGAGCAGGAGCCATCCAACAGCTGCTCTTTGATGGAGGGGAACACAGATGGTTCTCCTCGCTCCGGTTTTTATTTCCCAGGCCAAAGATCTGGAGAGTTCTGGTTCCTCCCCATCTTTGCACCTGCTCCAGCTGAGTTCCTGCTCCTCCCAGATGGACTGTGAGGCACAGCATTCCCAGCCAGGGCTCACCAGCATCCCAGTCACCACACACCCTCCCTTGGACCTCTCCTGTTGAAGACACCAGATTTCGTTTGCTTTCATTGCAGTCACACCAGTGACAGACTTGTAAAGCCACATCTTTCCTCTCCTCTCTGCCTGCAAGGCTCCCAGCTGAGCCTAAAGCTCCCTGTTCCCAGCTCTACATCCCTCCCAGAACACCCTGGAATGTTTTTCTTATTCCAGTCCTTACCCACCACATCCCAAAGCACTCTCAGTTTCTCCTTGACTCTGCTGGCAATGCTTGTCCTTGGATGTTGGGCACATTTCATTCATATTTCTCACTTTTGGTCCCATCTATGAAATAATTCCATAAAACAGGGGCAGCTGGGCCCTGGGTCTCACTCAGGAGGTTTCCAGCCAGTTCCTTACAAACAGCCACACTCAGCCCCTCTTCCCTCCTCCAGTGGATAAAATGCATTATGAAAATCCAGACAAACTCGACTGATTGCAATCTCTTTATCAAGACCATCAGTTATCTCACTGCCAGGGTGA
Organism: Parus major; assembly: GCF_001522545.3. Taxonomy (NCBI): domain Eukaryota; kingdom Metazoa; phylum Chordata; class Aves; order Passeriformes; family Paridae; genus Parus; species Parus major. Next base: position 7,502,621 of record NC_031786.1, on the reverse strand, counting down.
GATGTGATTAATCCAGCAAGATACAGGGCTGGTAAACCTGTTGTGTGTCTCCTTCAATTTCCAATTACCTCTGTGAACTGATGAATCCCTCTCTCCAAAGCTGTTCCACCAAGTGTACCACTGATGTCAGCCTGACAGCCCATCTGCTTGTCTGGACCATGTTTCCTCCTTCTCAGAAAAAAAAAACCCCGTGACACCTTCCAGCTTCAGCAGGTTTCTCAAAAATCCATGTTGCTTGTACTTGTGATTTCCCAGTGCCAGTTTGCTCAGGGGCTGATTCACTCTGCAGTTTTAATGCTCTTGTATTTTGTTTTTCCTCCTAAAGATGATAATTCTTCATCCTCATAACTCCACTCACACCCAAAAAGCAGCAGCATCCTCATGGAAAACCAAACTGCTGAGCTATTTGGTCCACCCAGGCTGTCTCACTCCCACCACGCAGTTGTCCCGTTTTGTTCTCAGTCCTTCCAACAAGGCTGAGGAATTCCTGTTTCATTTCACAAGTCTGAGCTCAGAAATCTCACCCTTAGCTCCTGCCTGCCAGGACGTCTGTCTTTGTTTTCTTCTGGGCTCCTCACTTACTCCAAACCCCTCTTTGGAGATGGGAATTTATCCCAGCCATGCCTGTAGGTATTTTCTTTAAGGAATAAAAGATCTGCTCAGGTTTTACACTCCCAGGCTTTGAATCTTTCCTTCTCTTACTGGTTCTCTTAATTTCTCTGCATTTTCCCTTCTGAACCTGAGAATTCCCTTCCCAGCCCTAGCTGGGTTTATCTGTTCCTCAGCTGAAGCACAAAAGGACCCACAGCCCCACAGTCCATCCTCTGAGGAGCACTTCCATAAGGTCCTCGCCCCTTGCTGAGCCCTTCAGCATTTCACCTATCAATCCCATGGCTGTTTCCAGAGGAAACCCATGGCTTTCCCATCCAGGGACACAATCATCACAAGGATTTGCCCTCCAGTCTCTCACTAACATCAGAAGGGGCCACACAGAGCCAGCTGACCATAAGAAATATAATAAAGGGCTCTTGGTTTGCTTCTGTCCACACCTCCCTGTTCTTCTGAACCTGATCTGGTGGAAGATGCCCCTGTTCACTGCCAGGGTCTGGACCAGAAGACCTTCAAAAGATCTCTCTGAACTCAGACTTTTCTATGGTTCCTTTCCTATGATTCTGATGTGGTTCCGAGTCCTTGAGCACTGAGCACCAAGATCCAGCCCCATCCCAGCCTGACACCGGTGAAGGGTCACCCCAAACTCCTGACCATGCCAGGGACTCCAGAAAATGTGTAAATGTGGAACAACCTCGCTGGCCAAAGCCAGGAAAAAGAGAGAATTTCAATTTAAGATGAAGAGCTGCTTTTGCAGCTGCTTCATTGCTCTTGTCACAAGGAATCTCAGCAGCAGCTCAGGGCGGCCTGGCCGGGGATGCCGCAGGGGGAACAGGTTGCAGTTTTGTCACTTTTATGCACAATTTTACACGACAGGACTGATTGGGAAGATGGCAGGAATGGAAAGGCTCTCACCTCCCACAGCCACCTCGGTACAATAAATAGGGCACCAAGGAGACTCAGCCTCCCGGGAAGGCTGAAGGGGAATTTTTAAGCCAGGATTTTGTAGAGATGGAATTCTAAACAACACATTTGCTCACACAATGCTGCTTTTCCCTCAGTCATCAGACAAACAGTGATTTACACCAGCCCGCACTGTGGTGGAACCAATCCATAAACCTTGTATTTAACTAAAAATCCCCAAACCATTACACTGTGCTTGCAGCACACACCGTCCTCTAGCTGGTACATGTCACACAAGCCACTGCACTACAAAATAATCTGTAATTTAAGGAAGCCCTAACCAAGCTTGACGAGGGGCTGCAGGAGGCAGCAATTAGTGTAACTCATGCTGAAGCCTCCAGAAAAGTTCCCACAAGTTGGGGAGAGCAGGTCTGACTCTCCCAGCTCCCATCAGCACCGCAATCTGCCACACATCCCCTCTCCAGGTGCTCAGGACTTGCCACATCCATTTATACTCTGTGCCATGGCTACGTGGCTGGAATAGCTCTGAGAGCAGGAGCAGTGGCTTTGAGCAGAACATCTCTTCATTTACCCCCTTTATCCTCCCTAAACACTTTATAACCACTGATTTTAATATTCCACTCATGCAAATCCAGCCTGCACTTCTGAGATGGGGGTGGGGGGAGAATTTTTTTTTTTTATTCCTCCTTATTTAAACATTCTTTATTCAGGCTTTCATCATTTGCCAGTTAAGTCAACTAATTTTCTACTAAACCCAATTTCACTCATGGTTGGAGTGCAATTTCCCTGATTTTTCCTCGTGCCATGTACTATTAATGGCGCTTGAAATTACGCAAATAAAATTGATGAGCGCAAACGCCGCCTTCGCAGCCCAGGGACCTGCTGTGGAAACCACCCAATGCCAGCCCCTGGGGAAACCTCCCCTCCCAGACCAGCCAAGGGTGGTGACCAGCTCAGCACCTCTGGCTGGCCATCCAGGGGCTCATCCCATCCCAAATCCCAGATCAGAGTGTTGGCTGAGCCCTGGCTTCTCTCCACGAGGGAGCAGCCGGAGCCGCTCCCATCCAAGCGGATGCCGCGCTCGCCTCTCCGCCAGCTGCCTCCACCAGCTGTGCCTACTCCAGAATAAATCTCCAGCAGCTTCTTGTCCTGCTATTTTCCTCTCAGAGGTACTTTAATCAGCCAGGGGACCATCCCCTCCCTGGGCACGGTGCAGGCGCTCTGGAGTCAGATGATGCGGGGTTATCTTTACATCCCATTGACCTATTTTCAAATTAACCCAACGTTTCTTTCCGCGTTATTGCTCCTGGTGCTGAGAAGTCCAGCACTGAATGGATCTCATGGGCATCTCCTGGCAGCCTGGGCCAATATTCTGTATTATATTTAATTGCATTTTCTCTGCCCACATCTGCTGCCATCAGCAAAGGCTGAGAACAGAGCAGGGATCCTGTCCTCGCTGCTCCCTCACCTTCTCCATGGCTGCGAGAGCCCAGCAGGCACTGGGATGTTATCCAGGGGTGAAAGGTGTCAGAGCCAGGCCTGAGCAGATCCCAGGGGTCTGTGACAACCCCATCACAACCAACAAGTGCAAATCTAAGCCCACAAAATGAACATCCTACTGCCTGCCCTCTGCTCCCTGCTCTTCCCCCTGCTGGAATGAGCACTCGCTGGAAAGGAGGATTTCCAAGCAATTTCAGCACCTGCAATGGTTTCACTCTTGCAAGGTGCACCTGGACTGTTTCTCTGGTCCATCATTGATCTTGTATGACACAGCCCCATGCAGGGGGGAAGTTCAGTTATCCATTTATTTATTTCCAGGACCTGGAGATGCACAGGATGGTGCCAGAACAAACACTTCTTTGTGGTCGTGGATTCAGCAAACATGAAGGAACTTCCCAGGAAAGGATAAATCAATACTTGGATTCCTGCAGGGAGCAGCAGAAACTGAGCACTAACATGCTGGTGGTGCCTGGGCAGACCCTGGGACTGTTCTCCTGCTGTCACAGGAGCTCCAAAAAAAAGAAGAAAGTCTTCCTTGTGAGGGAGATGAGGCCCTGGCAGAGGCTGCCCAGAGAAGCTGTGGCTGCTCCATCCAGGGGAGTGCCCAAGGCCAGGTTGGACTCGAGTACCAGGAGCACCTGATGCTCTGTTAAAGGCTGAAGGTTCCTCCCCACCAGTGCAGAGCTGATCAATCCACAGCCTCTCTGTGCAGCTCCATCAGGATCACACGGATCTGGCCACTTCTGGTTGTTTCCACAAGCAGTTCCTTTCTCTCCCACACAACAGCAGGACTGGTTTTGCCAGCTGGCGAGGGGAGTGAAGCCAGAGCCTGGGCATGGGGCAGGTTTTCATGTGAACAGATGCAAGACAGAAAGCTGGTTTTATCTGCCAGGAGACAATTAGAAATGTGCTTTCTGGATGTCGTGTTTCCATCTGAGCTGCCCTTTTTGCAGCCTGAGCACACCTCAGTGAGCATGGAAAGTGCAGGAAAATCGCAGCTCTTGCTGTGTGCCAGGCACTGAGAGGAGAGTGGGGGCAGTGAGAGCAGAGCCTCATCCCACCACAGCTCCAAGGCTCCATCCACCCCACCCCAGAGAGGGTGGCTCAGCACCCAAAGCACACACTGGCCACAGCAGGGAAAGGGCTGCCAGCACCGGATACAGGCACGTGCTTCAAATCCAGCGCTTTGCCAGGACCAGAATTAAGAGTCCAGGACTTGACACAGGAGCAATTAAGCTCCGGGAACACTTTGTAAATCCCTGACCCCAAGAGGCATCAAATCCCATTTTCTTCGACTTTCTGTCCTGCTTTATGAGCAGTTAATTTCGAGGGGACCATTGAGAAAAGCACATTTCAGTGCTTTTCTGAACTCCCCAGCAGCTCACAGCTGTGCAGCCACTTCTCCCCCAGCCTCTCCCTTAGCCCCAGAAAAGCAGTTGGACATGCCAAGATGACCACTCCCATGGCTCAAGGACGAGGGAAGGATCTGGAACTCCCAGGCATTCCCCTTGTGCTGCTTCTCCCAGGGAAAAGGCTGACAGGATCCTTCCTGCCTGACCCCAGGGCACAGGTGCTCCAGAGGAAAAGCCTCAGCTTATTAAAGCTTTTTTTTTTTTTTGCGGGCACAGCCATTACTCCAAAGCACTGCTTGTAATTTTCCAGCATCTACTCATGAGCTGCCTCATTACCAACCCAGCTCAGAGCTTTCAGGCACTTCCCACTCCTCCCCTAGCAAGCAACAACACCAACACTGGCCTGGTTTCTCACCTCCCTGAAAGCACTTTTGGGCTACCAACACAGCACCAGGGGTCTTCAGCAAGATTCAAGTGTTGGCGTTCACATTTGGGATGTTTCCTCCCTCCCTGCTTCAAGACAAGGCTCAAAATGCTGCTGGCTGCCCACCCAGCACAAATCTCAGAGAGAAAACAGCTCCTGGCTCCCCGCTCCAGCTCGGCAGCTCATTTTCCTCCTGGGAAGATGCACACAGAAACACGGAATGGTTTTGGGTTGGAAGGGAACAGATAACTCAGTGTTTCACCCCTTGACTCTCCAGAGGCACCAGAAGCAGCTCACAAATTCACTGGGGGTTCAAAGGAGAGCAAACACCTGCGCCTAGCTCAGCAACAGGAGAAAAAATAGCCCCTGGTCCTAACTCGGGAGTGGAATTCACAGATCTTTAAAGTCGGTAGTGGATAAAAGATAACCCAAATAAACTGGCCCTGGAAAACCAGGGCGGAGCTCCATGGCTGTGATCTCAGACCTCACAGGGATATTTGGACAGTGCTGAGCTGGGGATGAAGCTGGCAAATTCCCTGAGCTCCCTATCTTTGTTTCAGATTACCATCGGTCCCTAAAACAAAGGAAGAACCATTTGACACCCCTGTCCCTCACTGCTGGCCAGGGAGATGTGCCCAGCACACATGGTCACACTCCCAACATGTTTTTACCCCCAGTCTTCCATCACCAGCTTTTTTGATCAGGGCCTTACTTCTCCTCCTTCATATTCCTGATCCTCAGCACTCCTGATCCAATCCAGACCCAATCCATGCACTGCTGCATTGCAATCAATACAGATGCTAATCATGAACAACTCTCAGATAACCGCTGGCTGAAGTGTATGCAGGCAAATCTTCCAGTGATCCCTTGCCAGTGATCAATACATGCAGAAAAATCAGCTCAGAAATTTGGAGAGACAAAAAAAAAAACCAAAAAAACCAACATACCAGGAGAGAGGTTAATCTTTGCTGAATAATTTATGGACTCCAGTGAAGGCTTTGCTGGGTGGGAGCAGCTACAGCTCCCAGCCATGAAAAGAGCAGGGGTTGCCAAAGAAAAATACACAAGGATGGATTCAACGTTTCGCACTGCTGGAGTAAAATATCCCCAAACCCACCCCAACACTGCTGCCTGTCCTGCTGCAGGGCCAGCAAGAGACACACAGCATGGGAGAGGACAAATTCAGGCCCAGTCTGCTATGGCACAAAGCTCTGCTGCTTCAGGAGGGTGCAGAAGGCAGGAGGGATAAGGAATCAGAGTGCCCAGGCTGCCGCTTCCCCCGTGACAGGGATTTAGCTTTGCTGCATCCCTGCAGCCCAGCTCCAGCCCTTTGTGCACCTCTGGCTCTCTGCAACCCCTGCCCAAAGCTGTGGTCACAGGGAAAAACCCCCTCTAGGCTTTAAGGAAGAGCCCAAGATTAACTCTTAGCACGCCTCAGGACTAATTACACATGTTCTGCTAAGCCTCCCAGTCACTCCTGGTCAGTCAGGAGTGACCAAAAGCTTTTTCCATCACTCCTTAGAGGCACCAGCCCAGCAGCAGGAATGTCACTGAGAGATCTGCAGGCACCAGGATTGCTGACACCACTCAGCCCTCCCCTGGCACAGAACCTCTGCCCCTCATGACATCCCATTAAACCATCTCTTGATGGGCTGCACCAAGGTGATGCCAGTGGTGACCCCCCAAGCGCTGGGCTTGGTCTCCAAAGGGACAGAGGGGACATGGTTCCATCCCCAGGTCCTGTCTCACCCCAGCCCATCAATATGGAAGTGAGCACTTGGTGTGTGTGTCCAGCATTTGAAACATCACAAAGCCAGGCACAGGACACGTGCTTGGGGAGGTGGGGACACTTTCTGGGACACAGAGAAGGGCAAGATGTGCAGCCCCAGCCCGGCTCACACACTTCCCATCTCATCTACAAAGGGGAAGAGATGGCATCCCAAGGAACTCATCCAAATCCACATCCCAAGAGGAGCTCTCATCACTGCCAAGTGACCTGGAAGCTGCCAGGCTTCTGGCAAAGGCAAAATACTACAGGCACAGGGCAGCTGTCATCAGAGTCACTTGCAGAGGAAAACGGGTGCTGCAAAACCACCCCGTGAGACCCCGGCAGCTCCTTCCCCTCCCTGAACAACCACCATGAGGTTTGTCATTAAAAACACAAACAAGAACCACACAACAGCAGCAACACAACCCTCCCAGCCATTAATTCCTTTCACCCTTGAGTACACGGCTATCATTTAGTACATCATTCCCGCCTCTTTGAGGAGATGCTGCCTCTTGCATTAGGACAGGGCTGGTTTTTTTTTTTAGTTAATTAGTTAGGAGCTAATTCCATTCATTAATTCGGAATGCTTCAGAGACTGAGTTGGGGGTTTTTGTTGTTTTTATCCAGGATTGTTGGGGTTTTTTCACTCCCTTTTCAGCATGGCTCATTATGTGGCCAGCGCTGGCTTAGCATCTCCCAAAGCCTGCCCAGTCCCCGAAGAAGCTTCAGGCTCTTCTTGATTTCTAAACCATCTAATTTGCAATTTCCCTGGTAGTGGCAGGCAGGCAGGCAGGCAGGAAGGAAGGAAGGCAGGCAGGAAGGCAGGAAGGCAGGAAGGCAGGAAGGGAGCATCCCTGGGGAATGGGGTGGGAAAGGGAGTTTTCCTGTGGCCAGCTCCAGGCAGGTGTCAGGGGACACAGGTGATGCTGTGTGCTGGTGATGCTCTGTGTGCTGAAGCCACAGAGCAGAGCCCTGCTCCAGGTATGTCCACATCAGCTCCATGCAAAGTATCACTTCACACCAGTCCTTCCCACTTTCCTAGGATGTAGAAGGATTGGATCTCTCCCAGCCATGGTGCTGGTGGCACAGTACAGCACCAGCCCTGTCTGAGATGTAGGTGGGCAAAGAGCCTCCCCCAGCCTTTTTGGACCTGGTGCTTCCACCCAAGACCTCAATGCAACCCAGCACCCACCTCTGCAGCTCCTTCAGGGAGACTGTGACCCTCAGGCTGTGTCCCAGCATGAAGAGGGCAGCCAGGATGTCAGCCCACTGCACCATCTCACCCAGAGGGCCTCCCTTCAGCACCCGCGGGCTGAAAACATCCCCCGACTCCTCTGTCAGGAAGCCAATATGGATCAAGATCTGCAGAGACAAGGAGAGGGATCAGCACTGGGGAAAGGGACAATTTGGGTTTTCCAGCCCAGAGTGACTTATGGGATGAATTTTTGATTCCCTCCAGCTCCTTGGCAGGCTGTAATTACTCAGGGAGCTCAGTCAGGTGTGCAGACAAATGATCTATGTCCAATTAGCACAGGCCCACTGGTCAGAGCTTGGCAGCTCCCTCTGAGTGCCACTCTGTGTCCCAGGGCCTGGCTCATGTTCTCCACGTCCATCACAGTCTGCACCATGGGCTGGAGCTGGATTTCCCAGCACACAGGGGCCAAAGGAAAAGGCACAACAAAAACACCAACAGGAATGCAAGCAACCTCAGCTTATCCTCAGAGGAGACTTGTCAGGCTCCAATGGAGCTGGACACCATCTACACCCACCAGGACCCATTTCCAAAATCCACCCCATTGCTCAGCAACACCAGTCCTGCCACATCCCAAATGCCTGTGGGGTCATGTCCATGACAGACCACCCCTACAGACCCACACACTTCCATAAACAGGTTTCCTCCCAGCTGGCTCCCATCCCAGCTGTCCCCAGGCTCAGCTTCCCCCTCTGTTCCCTGAGAACCCCCCGTACGTGTTTCTGGTCCCGCTGCCGTCCCGCCAGCTTCTGCTCGAGGCGCCGCGCCGCCCGCAGCCACTGCTGGGCCAGGTGCCGGATCCTCTTCTTCATGAAGCTCAGGGACTCCTTGCCCGTGCCGATGAGCTCCAGCAGGCGAGCCAGGTCCCTCCGGAATGCTGCCTAGGGAAGGAGCACGCTCTGCACGGTGAGTGTAGGGAAAGCGGCCGCCAGAGGAGCCCCTGGGCTGCCCCGCGGCCTGGCAGAGGTTTGTCCATCTCAGCAGAGGTGATCTGAGTCCTTCCTGCTCCCCTGGAGCTGTCACAGCTCCTCCACTTCATGCCCCAAATCCCAGAGGGATCCCACTGCACCGAGGGCTCGTGAGAGCCTGATTCCTCAGGAGAGGAAAGGCACAGGAGTGTTGGAGGGGGTCCAGAGGGGGCCACAAAAATGATCGGAGGGATGAAGCATCTGTGCTGTGGAGACAGATTGAGGGAGCTGGGGGTGCTCAGCCTGGACAAGAGAAGGCTCCAGAGAGATCTTTTTGCAACCTGTCAATACTTCTAGGGGCTTATAAAAAGACAAGGTCAGACTTCTTAGCAAGGTCTGTTGCAACAGGACAAGGAGCGATGGCTTTAAACTAAGAGAGTTGACTCAGACTAGATATAAAGAGGAAACTTTTCATGGTGAGGGTGATAAAACACAGGCACAGGTCACAAAGAGAAGTGGTGGATGCTCCATCCCTTGAAACGTTCAAGGCCAGTTCGGGCAGGGCCTGGAACAACCCATTCTACTGCGAGGTGTCCCTGCCCATAAAGATCCCTTCCAACACCAACATCCTGTCATTCTATGAAAAAAAACCACAAGAGGCATCACGGCCCCGCTGACACTGATGTTTATTTCCAGCAGCCTCGATGCCAATGCCTCCCCACAAAGCCCGGGGCCCAGCAGGAGCCAGGCTGGGCCCACCTTACCTGCACCCGCGGCGGCGGCGGCGGCGAGGGCACGGCCACCGTCCGGTTTCGCCAGGGCAGGGGGGGACAGAACCACTCGACCTCACTGAGGTAGATGAGGAAGGAGCACTCGGTGCCGTCCACGCCAAAAAACGCATAGCAGGGGTCAGAGGTCCAGCGGGCCCTCATCCACTGCAAGGGGCAAAGAAACACGTGGGGATCAGGGAGGAGATGTGCCGGCCCTGCCAGCTGCCACTGCTGTGGAAAACCTCTGATCTCCGTCCCCCTTCTCTGTCTGGGGGATAAAAATGAAGGGCAGAGGGTGGAGAAAGGGCTGCAAACCCAGCCCCTGTGCCACGGGCTGATGTTCATCCCTCGGTGCCTCCAGGGAATGTGGGGCAGAGGAAGAGCCAGCAGGGTTTGTTGGGGACTCCCTGGGTTTCTAGCACTGGTTCCATTCTTCCCTGAGGGCACAGCCATTAATCCCCAGGAGATGATGCACAACAGGGATTTCTTCTGGCTGGCTTTGCTGGGGAGCTGCTGATCTCATCGCCCCTGGAGCAGCAGGGCAAGGACACAGATCTGCCAGCAGTCCCCAGGGATGATTTCACACGGAGGAGAATAACCAGGGACCAGAGCAGCGATTTATCATCCCCCACAAAGGCTCTTGCCAGCCTCTTCCTAATTCAACTACAAAAACAAATCTGCTCAGGGACTGGTTGCTGTGCCCAATCTGTAAAGCACAGCAATCACCAGGAGGGGAGATGGGATTACAGCCTTCCACAATTGCATTACACCCTGAATTTACTCAAATCATGGAAGGAAAGGATGGCTAACACCCATGGAAGTGAAAAATCCAGCCCCCCTCCAATATCATTTTCTTATACCCTTCAACTTCTTCTCAGGGAGACTCAACCCTGCAAAAGCCTGAGCTTGAAGCAGGTTGGGAAGAGGAGGGAAAAGGGCGATGCTTTTAATTAGTTGATGTAAATGTGCTCTCTGACAAAGCCATCATGCTCTGGGCCAAGTGCCAGGCTGCATTCTGGTGTGAAGAGCAGGCTGGGTGAGGCAGGACATCCGATTTGAGATGGAGGTCCTGGCCACCTGAACGAGGTGCTGCTCTGGGCAGTGCTGGGCTTGCTCCCCAGACACCAGGGAATGCTCCAGATATTCAGAGATGATGTGTCAGAGCTTTCTGCTCACTTTGCTTCTGGCATTAAACACACAAACTGCAGACAGGGAGGGCTGCAGGCAGAGATGCTCTCACAGCTGATTCCACTGCATTCTGTGGCTTCAGTGCTTTGTACCACTCCAGCTAAAGGTACATTTGGGGAGAATATTACTGGGGGAAAACAACCCCATTTCTGTAGCAAAGGCTGCCAGAAAAGGTTGGACACCTTCCTTGTGTTTTCTCATCAAAGCACTGCCCTGCTTTGCTTTCCACACCTTTGGCTCTGCTCCTCCTGTGTCAATGGGCTGCACCTTTCCAATATTAACAAACATTCTACTCTGGAAAACATCCCATTCCCCATTGCCCTTCCCAGTTTAGCCCCCAGGGCCACTGCTCTGGGCCCTTCCCCTCCCAGCAGCTTCCATCCCAGCCAGAGACCCTCTCCCAGTCAGGGAACCCCAACTCACCTCCACCTTCCCAGCACAGTCGGGGTACTTGGGGTCCCGGGGCACCTCACACTGATCCCTCCTGCCTTCCATCACTGCAGAGAGACAATTTGGGCATGGGGAGAGCTGGGGCGTGACAGAGGAGCAGCTAGAAATGCTGTGAGGAGATTGGGATGGGATGGGATGGGATGGGATGGGATGGGATGGGATGGGATGGGATGGGATGGGATGGGATGGGATGGGATGGGNATGGGATGGGATGGGATGGGATGGGATGGGATGGGATGGGATGGGATGGGATGGGATGGGATGGGATGGGATGGGATGGGATGGGATGGGATGGGGCTGGCAGCCCCCAAAGACGTTCATTGATGCCACAGGTGTGCTGGGAGAGAGCCCCATCCCACTGGATGGAGCAGGACATCAAGATGTGAAGCAGCTTCAGGATCCTTCCCAAATCAGGGACAACACAGAGGAAACCACCCTGCTTCAATGCCAGGAAGGTCTCCCTTCCCTAAATCTCAGCAGGTCCATTTCCAGCACTTCCCTATGCCCTCTGCCTGGTCCAGACCCCAAGTTCCACCTCTCCCCACTCTTGTAAACAGGCTGCAGGATGTAGGGAAGTAATTGACAAGTTTACACTGTAAGCTTGATATAAAAGCTGTCCTGCTGAGCTGCTGGAAGAAGAGTCAGCCCACAGGGTGAGTTCCAGAATAAGCCATAAAGTGGCTAAAAAGGCATCAGGATCTTTTCTCCTCCCATGGTTGGGTGAATAAAAGCCACCACCCCTCCTCTAAGCCCTCCTTTGCCCATAATTGAAAAGCATGAGGTGCAAGAGGCAGTGGGAGGATCTCCTGCCTCAGCCCCAAGAACCGTGCAGCCATGTGGGGAAACATCTGCAGAGCCCAGCTGCCCTCCCAGCAGTGCCACAGTGGGATGGAAATGTCTCTCCTGGTGCTGAATCCCAACCTCTGTGAATTTGGATCCAAACAACCAAATTCTTCTATCCAGGTGCCTGTGCTGGCACCGCTCCTCACCTTTAATTTCACATTTAATTCCCTGGCATTTATTCCTGACAGCCACTCAGATTTGTCACCACTCGTCCCCCCTGGCAGGCATGAGTTTTCCAAGGGAGGAGCCTCAAGATCAGCCTCCATTTCTGGGACTTTTATCAAATTTGTCATGGTTGGACCTTCCCATGGGCACAGCAAAACACACAGGAGGTTTGGAGTGGGGACCCCAGGGCCACTCACCTTTCCCATTCAGGAGGCTGTTCCGGAGAATCTGATCCACCTTTATTGCAATGTCTGACACGTTCTGAGCTATGGCCTGGATCCTCTCCATCAACCCAGCTGCTGGCTGGAACCTGGGAAAGAAACCAAATTAACCCTGAGAACTTGATGTCTCCCAGTGGTGACACTCAGAGGTGCTCAGAGAGAAATCCATGCTCTTGGAAGCTGCCAGCAGGTTGAACTTAGCTCCAGGGTGAAACATGGGAATGCCAGGTGCAGCATTTAGCAGGCAAAGAAGTCACTTTCTTCCAGGAGTTTTGATTGAAAACCTATTTGAATCAGTATTTTATACATATTCTGCCATTTTTTTGCAGTGTGCTGTTAAACATGGATCCACCTGTGCATTTTACGTGGGGAAAATATTAAACAGACCGCCAAAAAGATGTTTTTTCTTATTTCAGATGTGCTGTGTTTGAAAATCCTCTGCTGTGATTATTTGCCCTGCAGTAGATAAAAAAATGGAGAAAAAGAATAAAAATACAGGGAAAAGAAGGTAAAACTGAGGAGGGCTGAGGAGGTTTGTGGGCTTGAAGCAGAGTGATGAAAAACAAACAGGACACCTGGATGCCCTGAGCCAGCCCATCCACCTAAGGTGGGGATCAGTTTGTCCTCCCAAGGAACAAGTGACAAGACAAAACAGCCTCAAGTTGCACCTGGGGAGGTTTAGGTTGGATATCAGGAAAAATTTCTTTACTGAAAGTGAGGCCAGGCATCGGAACAGCCTGCCCAGGGGATCAGTAGGATCACCATCCCTGGAAGTGTCCCACAGATCCCCAGATGTGTTTCTCAGGGACATGGGCTCAGCAGTGCTGGGTCAATTGTTGGACTTGAGGATATCAGAGGTGTTTTCCAACCTCAGGGATTCTGAGATTCAGGTGAGAGGATTTCCAGGACCCCAGCAGGGAGCTGTGCAGGGGCAGGGAGCTGGGGTGAGCTGGGGATTGCAGCCCCAGCAAAGCCCACAGGGACCTTCCAGCAAGGTCAGATCCCAGCAGCTCGGATAGCTGCACATGCTTCCATGGAATCAAACCTGGAATCAACACTGTCCTGGGTGAACAGCCCTGCTGAACTCATCTAAGGAACACATTTTGTAAACAGAGCCCTGTAAAGAGGCTGGAGGTCACTTAAAACCTGGAATAACCTGGAAAAGGGCAAAGAGAACTCCATCCATCAGCAGTGGAGCCCTGCCACTCCAATGCCTCTCCTGCCACTTCCACCACAAACAGCCACCACGTCTCCAGGAGTTATCCCAGTAAATAATTTCCCCTCCTGCAGTGTTTGGGTCGTAAGTTTTCCCTCCTGCTGCCGCCGAGGTCGTTTTAATACAAGGGAATGTCACATGCAGTGAGCAAAACCAAAAGGGCTACCTTGAATACTCATGGCACAAAAAATATGTGCTGATGTCAGGTCCTTCGTGGTGAAGTTTTATGTTTGTTCTCCAGCAGATCAGTGAACCCAAAGGCTGGGATTTAAAGTACCTCTGTCCTCAAGGCTAAAAAAATCCTGGTTTTATGAACCGACACTGCTTCGGCTGTTGATTTAAAGTCCATTTGCCAGCAGCGAGCAGCCCACATTTTTCCTTCTGGCATGGTTTACGACCATCAATATTCAGGCTGCATATCTCCACAGGGAGCCACTGATCTTGGGCTTTTAAGAAATAATAATTAAATGCAGAGGACACCATTGCCCCCAAGTCACTACCAACCTTTGCAGAGAATAAACCCCAGGTATCCTGCTGTAACTGCTGCAGCAGGGAGGCTGCTCGTGAGGCCCGGGGAAAATATGGGCACAAAAATAACCTGAGATAAGCTTTGCTTGTCAGCATGGCTCCGAGAAGATAAAATTGTCCTGGTCTGAAAGCTCTCAAACCCCCATTTCTGCAGCCATTTTTTCACGAGCAAGCAGCCATCAGACCCTACAGGTGATGCAGAGGCACTCAGTAAACACCTGGGATGGGCAATTTAGGAGAAAATATCTCATGGATGCAGTGAATTTAGAGCCAGTGAGCCCAAACTTCTGTTTCAACAGGAAAGGATGTGAAGATGCTCTCCAGGTTTCTCCATCACTCATGGCAAGGAGAGAGGATGGGCACAGCCACAACAGCACTGCTCTCACCCTTCAGAGTACTTAAATTAGCTCACAGTCTGGCTTCTGTCTCTTCCCAGAAGGTATCACAGTCCTCACTTGCTCCCAAACACAAGGAACCAGGTGAGTCTCAAAAATCAACAGCAGCCTCAGTCCCCAGCTCCTCACTGATTACCTCCAGACCTCAGCTCAGCCAGGGCTGAGCACTGGGCAGCCACAAAAACTCTCAAACAAAAATCAGGATCGTTGTCCTAAATAAATGTGTTTTTTCCAGCTCAGCCTTGTCCTGCCTGGCAGCCACAGTGCTGGGTGATGGAGCTGGCCCAGGCTCTGTGCCAGCTTGCCCAGCTCTTGTGAAGCTACAACTGCTCCCCAAACACAAAGATTTCTCCTCAAAGCCCTTAGATGCAAAATGTATTTCTGAGCATCACACTCCAGTCCCCCAAACAAACCAGGCATCGCATGAGCATCACAAGGCTTTCCCCAAAACACAGGATTACTCAAAAATGGCACTAAAAATATCCACCACGACTCTTGGAACATACGAGAGGGGAGGGAGAAAGGTAGAAAAGTCTCTTTGAAACACAGAGCCAGGCTCAGATCTCCCATGCTCCTCACCCTTGCATGACAAACTGGCTGCCTGCAAACCCTGGTGACTCTGAGAGAGGGATTTCACAGCTGGGGAGGAAAGCCACGCTCCCAGAGCACTGCCAGGTCCCAGTGTTTGTATCTGCTGGGTAACAAGGCCATCACAGGAGCAGCAAATTTCGTGTAAGGCATTAAAGAGGTGACAAGCAGGTTAAGCATAAGTTACATTAACTATCAGCACAGCGATTTGTCACCCAGGCAGGGGATGAGAAAATAAGGCATTTAAAGGTGTATCTCCAATGTGAAAAGGTTCTGTGTGCCTCGTAGGAGGTTGATGCCTTGTTGTTAGTAACTGGAGACACCAGAGGGACAAGGTAAGTGGTTTATTCTGCTCAACAACAGCTCAGCAGAGCAGGAATATCCCACCAGGTGGTCATATCCAAGCCAGGATGCCAGCACAGTCCTTGCCAGCCCAGCAGGAAAAAAAATCTCCTTTCTTCCAGTACCACCACTGCCCAGGGAGCAGCTTTTTGCCTTTTCCCTTTTCGCTTTTTAAATTTTTCCATAGCGACATGCTAAATGCCACCAAAATATGCTGGCACTGGGCCAACTATTGAAACTCTACTAAATTACCACAGCTTTTCTAGAACAATTTTTTCCCTGGGACCTTAAAACCGTTTACTACAGCAAATACAGTACTTTTACTCCTAACCATCAATATAGATTTCATCTTTATTATTTTCAGATTTATATTTCCCCCTGTTGATTAAGATTCAGATCACACCGTGCCTTATAATGCTCTGTATACAGTATTCATCTCCTTTCAGAAACTGCTATTAAGATGTATCTTTCCCCACTGACAGATCATTTGCCATAGAATATAGCTGGAGGTTGGGTTTTCTGTCACTTTTTTATGCATTAATTTGGTTCCCTTCACTTTGCTCTTGTCCCCAACTCTGCAGCACCAGCTCGGATTCAGCCTGTTTATCCCTTTACAAGCCACTGTATTTTTATTGCCTTTTATAAAAGTGGCATTATGAAAAGATGAATCTCTTTCTCTTTGTGTGTTGTCTTCATAATACAAGCCCTAAACATATTTGCTTGCTCATCCGATATTTCTTGCTATTAACTTGTGAAAGCCATGGCTTTGGGAAGACCAATACAGATGGAGAAAAGCAGATGTTCTGAAGATAATACATCAACAAATTCAGCATTTGCACAGAGCAGTTTACCAAAGGATTTCCACTTGCTCACATCCAGTGTCTGTGCTGCCATTTGCCTCTTCAAATATTTTTTTAAGTTTTTGCCCAAAGGCCCAAAGCAGGGCAGAAAGCAGCAGGGCTGGTGCTGAGCTCTCACTGATTCACTGCTCTGGGGACACAAATCACATCCATCCCCACAACAGCCAGGACAGGGAGCTGAAATCCCACAGGCAGCACTGATGGCCAAGGGAAAAGGATCTTTCCTGACCTCCTGGTTCCTGCTGCAGCTTGTGAGGTGTTGCCTGTTAAAACAGCTGGGATACCCCAGGAGAAATGAGCCCAAGGGCATCTCCAGTCGGTCACCCTGAGGGCTCAGGCTGCTCTTCCTGTCCATCCATCTGTCCCTTGGAAAACACTCAGAGTCACCCAACTCTGTGAAGTCACCAACTCGGGGCCTGGAAAACTGAGGAGTCCCAGGGGTGTGGGGAGAAGCCCTCATCCAAGTGCTGGATAACTAAAAAAAGTAATTTAAATGTCCAAGAAGATGGAGGAATTAAAAGCTTTGCTCCACTAACATAAGAGAATGCAAGTAAAACTCATCCATGCTGGAGCAGCAAACATTTTTGGGAGATCCATGTCGTTGTGTGTATCTCCACATCCTCTCTGAGATGGCTTGTATCCAAAACTCCAGAAGCCAGAGCTGCCCATGTGGGAGAGGGCAGGACACAGACCCAGGGGGTTATTGGGTGGCTGATGCTCTAAAATTTGTGTCACAGTCCCTTGACACTGATGACCCCAGCACAGGGGGAGCAGCAGGAGAGGCTGGGGCAGGTGCCCTGCTCAGGAGGTTGGGCTGTGCAGTTCATGTTTATTTGCCTTGTAATCCTGGATTTAATCCTCGTGGCTCCAGTGCTGTTCCCCTGAGCTGGGATGAGCAGCCAGGGCTGGGACTGAGCTGTGGTCCCTGTGGTGGGAGGGCAGCACAGCCCCTGCTGGGATGGGAAGCTCAGGGAGCGTTCCACATCCTGCCCCACTTGGGAAAGGCTCAGGCCCCCAGCGAGCAGAGCAAAAGCCCAAAGCTCTGCTTATGATCAGTTTGGCAGAAACTCAGAGTAGCATTAGAGGGAAAGGAGTGCAGGGGCTGAGGCACAGTTCTCACTGCTTTGCTCCCCCTGGACGGGGCTCTGCCAGGTCACTCAGATCCTCGGTGCCTTTCCTGACAAGGACAAGGATGTGGCACCTGGCTTTGCACATGTGAGAAGGCCCATACCACAGAGAAGTGGGTTTATTCTTCACAGTCTACTCCTGACAGTCAGCTGGATGAAAAATTAAAATTAAGTTAAAATATTTTTTAAAAAATCAGAGGACAGCATTTGCTCCTAGTGTAATTTCTGGGGTTTCTGTACATCCCAATGTTTTCCACCTCAGGGTGACACAAACAGCTCTGCCTCCCCTCCATGAACACCTGAGTAAAGACCTGAGTTCACTCTGACCATGTTTGTGCTGACCCTGGGAACATATTCCAGAGAACATGGCTTGGGATGAGAGCATTCCTTGGAAATTCATTTGAAGCAAATTCCAGATGATGCATGGGCAGAGCCCTGATTGAACTGCTCCAACACCAAGTTAAATAATAAATCACATAATAAATATGGGAGCATTTAACTCACTAAACTACTTCCATTTATTTCCATTTCAGTTGATTGTGGGTGATATTTCTCACACAAATGCTTTTCTAAGAGACCCTGAGCTAACCCAAAGCCCACGGCTGCACACCCCAGGGGAGGACACTGACATTTCAGTGAGCTGGCAATAAACTTCATGAAAAAAATGATGAACACCAGCTTTCCAACCAAACCCTGTAGCTCACCAGCATGGCCAGCAAAGTATAACCAGCACCATTAATTAAAATATTTTATTAGTGCTATAAAATGCTTTGAGATCTTCCCCAAGCAGAACACGAAGCTGAAGCCACAAGCCCAAACCTTCATTTTCCTCCTGACCCTCAGAGCAGAACTGAGCTGAGCCACAGGCCCAGGCAGCTGTGGGTTTATTTATGGGAACAAAAGGGATCATGAAAAGGAGGGTTACAGGATCACCACTTTGTTGGGGCATAAATCAGATATATTTACCTACAGGCTTGAGTAGCCTGATGCAGGCTGGGAGGAATCACCTTCAGTGAGCTGGGATGGTATTGCCAACCTCACAGTCACCTGCCTAAAAGTGAGATCAAAACCACCAGTTTTGATCAGAATCCTTGGGGCAGAGGATCCCCTGGGGCAAGATACATTCCTCAGCCCCTCATTTCCTTTGCCAGCTGTGTGTTTGGTGGTCATGCTCTGTTTAATTTGAGCAGGGGTATTTTGGCAGCCTGTGCTTCCACTGCCAGCACTACACCCTCCCCAGATGCCCCTTTCCATCATGTCCATGCCCACCTGAGCCCATCCCTCTGTTTGCTCCCAGCTGCTCCAAAATCAGGGAATCTGATGGAGGTTAACAGGCTCTGATTTTGCTTGGAGGGTAAAACAGACACACAGGTTGGGTAAAGGCAGCCTCACACCACCAGGGCCCCAGCACTGGTCCTGTACAGCCAGCCAAGGCAAAACCAACCATGGCACAAAACCACCAGGGACTGCACATTCAGTAAGAAGCCTCATTTGCCAGCCTTATCACATTTATTTGTGATAAAGGAGCCCCCAGTGTGTCAATGCTTTGGCATGACATAAAATAAAAAATTCAATGTCATGAATAAAAAAATAAATTAAAATAAAATAAACAGAAGACAAAGCCTGCTGAAGAATTAGGTTCAGCAAATTGAGCAGGAGCTGCTGGGGGAGGTACAAGGAGCAGGAGGGGAGGGTGTGAGTGACCTGGGCATACCTTGGCACCCGTCCTATCACCGTGCTGGTGATGCTCAGCACCATTGGGCTGTGGGGCTCTTCCATGAGGTCACAGCCCTTCTGGAAATGTGGGATGCATGGATGGACCCTAGCAGCACACAATCACCTCCCTGCTGTGTCTTAGAGAGAAAAGCAATTTATCTCAGCTGCCCAGGCCTGAATTCCCCCATTTATGTCATCTCCTGATCCTGATGGGGACTCCAGACATGCAGGGAGTCCCTACACTGTGCCCATCCCCTCCAAGTAACACTGAAATCATCCAGGGCCAGGCTGGAGACATCCTCAGGAGCTGGCAAGAAACAGCTCATCACCTCTGCCAGGATGGGCTGTGGGACCTGGGAGGAAGGTGAGCACTGGGGAGGAAGGCTCCTGTCTCCTGATGCACCCCTGCTCTTGCAGAACAACACCCAGTAAAGCCAGGCTGGACCACAGGATGGGTCTTACCTTCCCTGGGTGCTCAGAGCAGCTCTCACCCCCTTCCCTTGCTGCAGCCCCTCAGTTTGCCAAGGAGATGGGGAGGGAATGCACTGAGGGGTCCGAGACTGCTCCAGGCTCACCTGGGCAGCAGGAGACCACAGCATCTGGCAGTGATTTCACTGCAGCCAGCTCACCACCAGCAACAATTCAGGAATTAATAGAGCCAGGCTGGCAGGATGCAGGAACATCATCCATTTAGTGTCATATTGCGAGACTTTTAATTACTGGGGGAATATGGAGTCATGTAATGATTACAAGAACAAATACTTAAAGTGTGTGGAAATTAACTGAGCCTTGGCAGTAATTAAGCTTGAAGATTAATCAGTCCTTAGCAAATAACAGCCTTTGCAGGCTAACCACCATGTAGGGGAGAGGGATGACCAGGGATGCCAGTGCTGCAGACCCCAGCCTCCCCCTCTGCCATGTCCCTGTGGGATGGGGTGGGCGGGGGCAGCCCAGCTCCTGGAAAAGGGCTGCTCCAAACCCCAACACTGCTGGGTTACGGTGCCAGCTTGGGTCAGCCACTTCAGACCCCTCCTCCCCTCCCTCCCAAGCGCTTCCCAGAGAGAGATCAACACTCCCCCTGCAAACTGACGTTTCCCTTGCCCAGTAAACAGCTCTCCGGGAGGCTTCCATAAGTGCTCCTAATTTCCTTTCCCTCTGATGATTTACGAGGGTTGCATTCAATTAACAGCAGTATTGATTTTCCCTCAGCTGACTGGCAGGCTGCTTGCCCTCGTTAGGGAATCCATCCTTCCCTTCCCTTCCCAGCATGGGCAGGATGCAGGGAGCAGGGAGCCCAGGCAAGGCTGGAGAAGGGAGCAGCAACACCTGAGGCTCACAGGTGCAGACTGTGTCCTTATCCCAGTGTGTGACATCCCACAGAACTGTTGGGCAGCTCTTCTAAGGGGGAGAAAGTTGGAGTGGGACATTTGGGATTTCCAAGAGTTTTATCTAAAGCAAAGGGATAGAAATGGAGGCATCTGTGGAATATTCAGACAGCCCCTAAAGGAGCAAGATTTTGGAGCAATGTTCAGCTTGGAAGGCTGGGAGGCTTTCCAAGGCAGGCCATTAATTCCACCCTGTATATACAGACTTTTCCTTGCACTTTCCAAGGGGTAAAGGCACCCTGAGCCTCTGCTGGAATGGTACAGGGCTCACAGGTTATTCCATAAAGCTCAGCAAAGCCTTCACCTCCTTCCTCTCACCTGGGGCTCTGCAAAACCCAGACCACCTGATTCCATTGGAGATCCAGCCTTAAGCAGGAGAGGACTTTGTAAAAACAAGCATTAATCCACTTTAGGGCAACTGGAACTGCAAAGCCCACGCTGGCAGCTGTGCTGAGCGGGAAGAAGACGAAGGCAGCAGCCGTGCCAAGCAGGGACGCTTTGAAGACTAAAATCCCTTTGAAATTAGCACCCTTTAATTGTATTATCTTTCCCTGACAGCCTCAAGTCGGTCACTGGTGATCAAAGAGACAGAGACAGGGAGGGAAGGAGACAAGCCCTTGGAGGAATCCCAGGATCCTAACGAGGAGCAGCACTCGGGTGTTTCTGTGGGGCTGATCCAGGCCCAGGAGTCATTGCTGGGTCCCAGTGCAGCTGGAGATGCCCAATCCCACCTCAGAACAGGGGTCCCCAGGACTGCAGCTGGTTACCCTCAGAGGGACAAGGACCTCAGCAACCAGACTCCACAGGGTTTCACATCAGCTGCTTTTAGATTCCTTCTGGGATGCTCAGCTCAGCTCCAGAGAACACCCAAAGCTGTGGGATCAGCACAGAGCCAGGCTCTGCTCAGAGCAGACAGCTCTGTACCCTCCCAGCTGCCTCACACACCCCTCAAAGGGCAGCAGGGACCAGGATGAGCCAAGAAATGTCACTCTGGATGAGGCAGCACATGTGGGAACAGAGGTGGAGCCACTCAAACCTGCTGAGACCCAGAAGAGCTGTAACACTTCCAACACATCCACATCCCCTCTGGCCACAGCCCTCAGCCAGACCCAGGGCTGCAGAGAAGGAAGGGAGCGCTCAGGAAATGCTTCCCAAGTGTTGGCAAATGCTGCCAGTGCTTCATTAGGGACTTTTCATTAGGGACATTTGTCATGGCAAAATCCCACCCACAAGAAACTCCCCCATGGTGGCTGCTTCACCTGGAGATGCTCTACCCCATGAACAGATCTTCAGAGGCCAGGTGAGAACAAGGAGAAGAGACAGACAGGGTTGGATGCAGAATCAACTGAAGAGAATTGATTTCTCTTTAGGGGTGATTTATAAGGAGCAAAAGGTGATAAACCCATAGCCCCTGACTTTCCATTCCTGACAATTAAGACATCTGTAATCTCAACCACTCAGGCCCATCTGAGCACACACACAAAACCTGAGGCTCTTTTGATGTGGGTCCATCAGCTCCCATCCTCTCTGGTCTCTCCAAGTGATGGTCTTAGAGTCATCACTCACACAGCAGATTTGAAACACCAAATCCTCATCTGCAGCCACTTGCCGCCAGCCCACAGAAAAGCTTTCATCTCTTGGCTGTAGAGAAACAGCCACCACCTGAAATCACTGGTTCTTTTAACACAAGATCAGCCAAGAAAATCACTAAATGCGAGCAAGGGTCTTCCAGTGGCTGGCTGTAACAGTCCTGTCCACTCCTCTCTGGGATTATTGGTGATCTCATTCTCATGGGTATCAGCCAACCTCAGAACAACAGAATCCCCAGCACCTACCATGGCTGAGGCAAATTATATTTTCTCAGTGCTGGAAATGATGCTACATAAAAGGCAGGACCACGCACTCCACGGCTGCCTGTGCAGCTCTAACTCAGGTGTGCAGGTACTGTGGCAGAGCTCAGCCTTTAATTACAGGCTCACTTACTCTGTTTTCCATTACAGGCACAAAAGAGGCTCGTGAGGAAAGCGAGGCAGAGGGATGGAAATGCTGATGGGAACAGGGAAAAGCACAGTGATGGCAGGAGGTGGAGGTGGGAATGTTATGTGGATCCACAGCTCCTGTGCTGTCAGCACAGAACAGGGCAGGGGTGACCCCTGCATGTCACATCCCTGCCATCCACCTCTCCTGTGTCACCCGAGGCTCCACCTGAGCAAAATCCACACTGGCATCTTTTCCACACTGCCAAGTTTGTCTCAAGTGTGGTTTTTCATCTCTGCCCCCCCATCATCGGTTACTATTTGTGCAGCTCTTGGCCTGGCACTCAAATTAGTATCAGTGGATGTTCAAAGGCTCCCAGAGCACAGGGAAATGTCTCTCTAGCTAATCAGTGTGTCACGACAGGAAGGTCTGATGGCATCTCTCCTGCTGCCAGCTGAGATGTGCATCACAGGGAGCCAGGGCATCATTTTAAGCCCTTCTGCACATTTTAAACCTTGCTCAACTCCAAGGCTGAGCACATCAGCCCTGGATTCCAAACAACCACCAGCTCCATGGGAGGAGTACAGGGACAGAGCAAGTGTCCTGAGCTCAGGGAGCACATCCCACACACACCAGGTGCTGCTCCAGCCCTCGGCAAGTCCCACCTCCAGCTGCACCACAGCACAGCAGTGCAGACACTTGCAGCTGCTTCAGGAAATCATGGAATCATAGAATAGCCCAAGTTAGAAGAGACCCATAAGGATCACTGAGTCCAACTCCTGGCCCTGCACACGACAGCCCCAAAAATCACAGTGTTCCTGAGAGCATAGTGGAAATTCTTCTTGAACTCTGGCAAGCGTGGGGTTGTGACCACTAATCCTAAAAATCACAGTCAGTTCAGAAATCCCAGAAGAAAAGGTTCCAGACATGGCAAACAAGACTAAAAAAGATCTCCCCAGGCCCCATGTCCCGCTGAGCCCCACCACCCTCACAGAGCAGCTCAGCACGTTGGGGTGTTCTGCTCCTGCAAAGCCCCCACACCCAGCGCTGCTCCACAGGGTCTGACTGACCTGTCCAGAGGGAATCGTGCTTCATCCCCTTTGTGGAAGTCAGTGCTGTTCTCCAGCCTGGCCAGGATGTCCATCCTCTTCATCAGCACCTCCAGCATGTCGCTCATCCTCCGCAGCAGCCCTCGGGACTCCAGCGCGCCCATCACTGCAGCACACAGAGAGCAGCTGAGACACAGCCACGGCTGCCACTGACAGACCCCACCCTGGCACCCCCTGCCCACGGCTCCAGCCCCACAGCTGCCCGTGCTCCTGTGCTCCCCAGCCCCACAGGTGGGCTCGGTGCTGTATGGACCATCTCGGTGTCCCCTCTGCCCCACAGCCCCATCATCCTGCCCGGGCAGGGTAAATCCCTGCCCAAATCCACTTGGGCTCCTCCAGCCCAGGATAGCCAGTGGTTATCTCAGCCCTGGATCCAGCCCCCTCACTGGGCATGAGCTCCTGGTTTATCCACCTGATCCAGCCTGTCCTGTGGGCTTATGGTAAACTGACTTTATTCCCAAACAAACAGCCTTTCATTTGGCACTTTTCACTGTCCACCTAGCCCAGCATCCTGCCTTTGACAGCAGCCTGCAGGGGATACTGAAGGAAAAACATAGGAAACTAATCAAAGAGGTGGTCCTCCCCCACCACATCCTCCCAGCAGCACTGGATTTTCCTGTTACAGAAAAGAAGAAATTTTCTGCCTAAATCTGCAATGGGATGGGTGACCCAGCACTGGAAATAGCTCAAGTGCTGCATCTCAGAAACCACCTCCAGCAGGAATGGCCCCCAGTTCCCAGCCCTGTTTAACACTGTTTCCTATGGGTTTGCATGGCACTGACCTGCTGCCACATGGAAAGCACAGGGGGATCCAGGAGCTCCTGGCTCCCAGCTTGATTTGCCATCTAGTGACAGGCAGCCTGAGCCCGGAGCCAGGGAACAGAAAATAAAGCTCCTGTTTCATCTCAGCTCGGCTCATTTCACGTTGGTAATAACTTAATCAGTGCATAATCCCCTGAACCTCTCCCGTTTAGCTTATCTCTGCCGTTCCACTCACATGTGCTTTCCAAGAGGCAGCACATATTTAATTCAGGGAGCAGCAGGAGCCAGGGGGACAGCACTGGGAAGGCAAGCAGCTGCTGGATGTTCTGGGGGGCCATCAGGAGGCTATCAGGTGGCTACCAGGTGGCTATCAGGTGGTCATCAGGAGGCTATCAGGTGGCTATCAGGGTTTAGGGACCCCTCATGCACCTCCAAACAGATGCACAACCAGTCTTGCAAAGCCAGAGGGAGTTTGGGCTCCCTTATCCTGGCACAGCCAGGGCAATGGGATGGATCAGGGCATCCCAATGGAATTGTGTGCCATGGACAGCCCTGGCACGGGCTTCTCCTCACCACAGGAGCTGAGTGAGCAGGTGAAACAGCAGAGAGGCCTCAGTGTGGGGTCTGGGTGGTTTGGGTGTCCATACAAGAGCGGGGTATGGCCGTGGGGGGATCAGGGCACCGTGACAGCTCCTGCTGCTGCATCCATTCCATCCCCACTGCCCCAGGAATTCACCCACTCTCCAGCCACAGCTCCCAGGGGTTGGGAAAGTTGCTTCCCAGGGAAGGCTGCATTGGCACTGCAGCTGAACATGAGGCCCCAGCCCCTCACACTCCTTGGCCAGGCTCTCGCCCCGGCAGGCGCTGGGATAACATCGGATCACTGCGGCTCTGTCAGACACACGGCACACGAGCACAGGGTTATGAGCCAACCCTTAACCCCTCCAAGAAGCTGCCACTGAGCCAGACCTCACAAAAGGCTGCCTTCCATGCTTGGCTGAGATTATCAGCAGCACATTATTTTTCCTGACGCTATCTAACAAAACAGAAGAAACATTGAGAGACAAAACAATTCCTCAAAAAAAGAGGACAAACCAACATTCATGAATGGAAAGTGGGCTCTTCCCCAAACATCCCCTCAGTTCCATGGCAAGAAGTCAGTGAGTTCTGCTTGAATCAATGGGTGCCCGAGGCCCTGTGCAGCCCCAGACCTTCCTGGGTGGGTTTGGGGACACAGGAGCCACCTGTGCCCATCCCACCAGGAAGGTCCCCTAGGTGATAAAAGAGCCACAGCCTCTCCCACTGAAGAGCAGCAGCACTAATGAGTCTGCAATTAAAAGATGCTATGAGGCTAAAAATGTGGAATCTTGGAACCTGGAGCTCTGTTTTGACAAGGACTGCCTCAAACACAGCTGAGCAAATCAGGAAAAGGCACAGCCAAGGGAAATAGAACAGCTCTGACATGGGTTTAAATAAGAAAATCCACTTTATTTGTCCATAGACTGAGCCCATTCCAGTGACATCCCTCCCACAGCTGGGCTGTGTTCATGGGTTGCAGCTCTGTCCATCCCAGGGTTGAGCATGCCCCAAAACAGGGATTTCTACTCAGAATTTACTCCTGTTCTGACATTCCAGCATGGCCAGCAGGTCAGAGCTTAGACCTTAAACTCAGTTTTTGAGTGAGACAGTGATTACCAATCCCTCTTGGATGCTCCTGTGCTGCAGTGGGTGAGGCTGGAGGTCAGGAAAAGGACCTGACCCAATCCCTACAGCTGGCCAGAAAGGCTGAAACCACAACCACCAGATTCCCATGGGCAGAGTCCATCCTGGCCTGGGGATTTGGATCCCAGCTTGTCTGGGGGGTCAGGTTGTGACAGTTTGCTAGGAAGATGCAAGGGTTGTGCCTGGGAAGGCAGTGGAGGTGGAGAATTCCTGGCAGTCCAGGCAAGGATGCCCGCTCCAAGACTTCATCACAGAAGCACAGCTGACAAGAGAGATCTGCTCCCAAATCACTAATGAAGGGTGAGGATATTCCCACCAGGGCACAAATCCATTTCCCTGTGGATGCCAGAGTAGCCAGCAGCAACTGGAGCCACAAGCTCCAGTTCTGCACCCCACCACCAGCCTGCCCCTGACATTGTACTGCCTGAATTTCCCTGACATCTCCCCTCCTGTCACTGCCACCATCCAATTCCCAGCTGGTTTCCAGCCACTGCAGGATGCTTTCCAATAGCAAAGCTCTGAGCTTTGCTGTCAGCAGTGAGCCGAGATATTCCTTCTCAAATAAAGAAATAAAAAAAAAAATCCCAAATACCAAGTAAAAATAGTAATAAAAAAAAAAATAAAATCCCAGATTTCTCTGCATTATCTTTTGAGGCAGCCTGCCAGAAAGCAGAGCTGTGGCAGGACACATCTCACCCAGCCCTCCCCTGGCACTCAGAGATGAAGTCGAAGCTCTTCCGCATCAACACCTCTCTCTTTCTGTTCCTGGTCTTTGTTGTTGTTGTTTTTCCAGCAGCTTAAGGAAGCTAACAACGAACTGACATTTTTGGCAATGATTATTACATCTCTTGGAAAGTGTGTCTCATTAAAACCAGAAGAAAAGAGGAAAAGTGCTGAAGCGACTCTTTTAAAAATGCAAGAGCCGGGATTAATTTGTTAACCTGAAACGGAGACTCAGACTGCCACCCAGGGCTGCTCAGCTGCCTGAGCCAGGCACGGGGATCCAGAGGCTGGAGGGGATCCTGGACAGGACCTCAGGCTTCTCCCTAAACCAGTGATGAAGATCCTCATGGAGACTTTACCCACAGCACTGCAGGCAGTCAGGATAAACCCAAACCCACCTTAACAGCACAAAAACCCAGTAAACCAGTTCTGAAAAATTAAACCGTGCTGAAAACCACTTTATTTTAAAAAACAAAGCCACCAAGCTGCTAGTTAGAAAGGAAAAATATTCTAATTTCCCCTGATAATCAGCAATGATGGGACAGCAAATACAAGTAAACCCCACCGACAGATTAATTGGAGTTTGTTAAAGTATGACAGGGTTTTGACAGTTTTTCTGAGTGGCAGCCACGCTTTCCAGGCAATCACTGAACTGACAGAGGTTTTCATAGCAGCACTAGGAAATAATGATTGCAATCAATCATATCTTACCGGATTCCATGAGACACGCTGGTAAACACAGCAGAGGGAGGAGAATTATTTATGGGCCTTCTGAAGAGCACACAGCTAAGTAATTGGATGAAATCAGGGGAAAAAAGGAAAGCAGCCCCTAAGGGTGATGTCTTGTGGAAGAAGGAATAGCTTCTCTGTGAAACCAGTGGAATAGTCAACAGCCAATATGCTCAAATTTGGATGGGTTGAAACCCAAGGGAATTCACTAACGATGCTCTTGTCTTTAAAATACCTCCTTGGAGTGAAAGCAGCAGTGAGCAGGCATCACCCCCTGCCAGCACCTGCCACTGGAACCTCCAGAACAGCAGCCAGGATGAGCATTCAGGGGAGTTTTGCTGCTGGTGCCAGCCTGAATTCAAAGGTGAAGCTCAGCAGAGCTCAATGATCCTTGTGGATCCCTCCCAGTCAAGGATATTCTGTGTTTCTACCATTCTCTGACCATGCAGGAGTGGAGAGCAGCAGAGAAAGGAGCATACCTAGAGCAGGGGACACTCTGCTGGGCAGTCCAGCACAGGGCTGGGACCAGTGAGGGTGATGTGAAGTGCTGTTGGCAAAGCCCAGGCCGCAGGGAAAGGAGCAGACAGAAAGGAGTTTCCTTGTGTTTTCCACATTTTGGGATCCTGAGCATCCTCCACCACTGCTCACGTTGGGAGCCCTCTCCACCCAGTCCTTCCCAAGCACGGATGGAGTGTGCAGGATGCCACCCTGTCACACAGGCACAGAATGTTTTTAAAAGGAGTTAAACCCCTCAGGGAAATAAAAAGAGCACTTTGGATCATGTCCCCTTGTGCTGGTTCCAGCTGGGGTGGAGTTAATTTTTTCCCCAGTGGCCGGTGTGGGGCTGTGTTTTGGAATTGTGCTGAGCACAGGGGTGATTTTACAGAGATGTTTTTGCTGTTGCTGAGCAGGGCTCACACAGATCCAAGGCCTTTGCTGCTTCTCACTCTGCCAGGCTGCTGAGGAAGCTGGGGGTGCTTGGGAGGTGACACAGCCAGCACAGGGGACCTAGACTGACCAAAGGGATATTCCAGACCCTACAACATCATGGCTGGGGTAAAAAAATGAGGGAAGAAGGAGGAAGGGGGATCTGGTATTAGTTAGTGGGTGGTGAGCAATTGTACCATGCATCACTTGTTTGTTTCATTTTTGTTTCACTATAATTTACCATTATTAATGCATTTTCCTTTTTTTCAATTAGTAAACTTTTCTCAAGATACAAGTTTTACTCCAATCCTTCTCTCATTCCAGAGGGATTGACAGAGTGGCCTTGTGGTGCTTAATTTCCATATGGGCTTAAACCACAACATCATTTTAGCCACTTGGAGTGACTGAAACCTCCCTGGTGGCAGCTCCCATACCTGGGTCACTCAGCCCACCCTGCTCCAGGAGTCTCACACTGCTCAGCAATAGCTTTTGCTGAGAAGATGGGGGGAAAAAAAACACATTTCCACCCAAATCCAAGTTATTTCAAGGGCAGCAGAAACCTCCCTTGTCCTCCTGTGGGGACATTGAGGCACAGCCTCAACCCACATCTCCACAGACCCATGGGAAGAGCACCAAAGTATCTCCCTGACATTCAAAATGCAATCCCACACTGTATTCCCAATATCCATAACCTGGCTGGTTGTTGTTGGTCCCCTCCCTTCTCAGACCTGTCACAGCCCTGCCTGGCCATCCCACAACAGCAAATCCCCTGCTTGTCCTGGAGCTCAGAGATAGTGAGATATTGCTTATGTCCATTGAAAATACCAGCTGAATTAATTTCAATCTAAAGCATCATTTGCTTTGGTTTTCTCCTTTAAAGGACAACTCCAGGCTGTTTAAACCCCTCAAAAGGGCAGCACAATCTTGAAAGATTTATTGCAGAGGAAGCTGGAGGATCTCCAGTGGGGCTGAGGCAGACCCAGACCTCACTGGCAGCTCCTCAGGGTGGTACCTGGGGACCCCATCCTCCCATCAGGGCACTCACCCTGGCATTTTCCCAGGGAGCAAAGCCCCAGCCCTTCAATTCTCTGCCCCTCTGGTGTTCATCTATTTACTTTCACCATCGATTTGGATTCAAGCAGATTAAAAGACCAAAGAGCCAACTAGCCAAGGACTAACTCTGACACATAATCCATTGCAATCACAGCCCAGAGACACAGCTCTAACTGGAAACAAGAGAGCCCAAGGCCAGGCTCAGGTTGGCAGCAGTGGCCACCTCCTGTCTCCATCCCTTTGGGGAACCTGCTCCAAGGTCCCTCGGGGTGGGAAGGACACCTACTCCCCAGCATGGGCTGCCAGCAAACCCACCCACAGGTGCCATGAAACTGCTACAGATTTATTAATTTAAGTTATGCAGAGGTAACACAGACCTGCTCAGCCAGCACCCCAGAGGAAGAGAGCACCAGGAGCCTGACAGGGAGCTGCCACACAGCTGGAGAAGCAGCTCAGGAGCTGTGGGTGAGAGCTCCAGCTGCACCATCGATCTGATCTGCTCCGGGAGCGCCGGCAGCAAAGCGGCTCCCTGGTAATCAGCCAAATTAAGCAGCCTTAAGTCACTGGCTGGTAAAGTAGATTATGTCCCACCTGCCTGCTATCACCTGCTCCTGGATTTATCCATCCCCTGTCGCACTGCTGTGTAAATGTGCAGCCCCAGGGCTGTTTTCCCTCACTCTCTGCATCCTTGGGCAGGCAGAGCCTGTCACACACTCTGTCCTGCAGGACTGGTTCCACACCCCGGCCAGGCAGGAGCTGACCCAGGGCTCTGTCGTGTGACAGCAGCAATTGCAACCTTTCCCTGGGCTCAGGGGACCCCCTGCTTCCCTGCAGCCCCTCACAGCAGCAGTGCCTGGGGTCCATGGCAGCAGGGGGACAAATGTGGGAGCCAGATCCGGTTGTGGGTGGGAATAACCCCGTTCAGCCCCAGAAATCTGTCCTGCAAACTCACCCCTACAGCCAGGCACTGCCCTGCCCATCTCGCTCCCAGACTGTCACAGCAAAGCCACGTCCTTGGGATCCACGGCCAGCAGCTCCAGGAGCAGTGAGCTGCACCTCTGCTCCCTCCTGCAGCCCCTGCAGCTTCTCCTGCTGGCACAGAGCCCCAGGAGGGCTCCTGGAGGAGGCTGCTCACAGGAAACCTCCCTGAGGTGTCCCTGTCCCAGGCTGCTCACAGGAAACCTCCCTGAGGTGTCCCTGTCCCAGGCTGCTCACAGGAAACCTCCCTGAGGTGTCCCTGTCCCAGCCCCGCTGGCTCTGGGGTCTCCTTCTTCCCTCCTTCAGCTGCAGGAGCCTGAGCTGAGCCTGCAGAAGAGGGTCCTGATGCTTTTCCAGCCATCCAGCTCCCCCTGTCCCTCCCATCCCAAAGGAAAGCCTGGAGGAACAGCCTGCACTCCACCCAGACACGTCCGCTCCCTATTTCCAGACAAATAAGAAAAGGCAGGAAAATGAACAATACAAACACAGTCGCAGTCAGGAGTGTTTCATTGCTGCAGGGGAGAGCCCAGGGCTGTTCCCCCAACTTCTATTACTTGTTATCCCACCATACACACACCAGAGACCTGATGTCCCCCCTGGGATGTCCCACGAGTCCTGCCATGAGCCATCACTGCAGGTAAAAGGAGCTGGATCATC
Organism: Parus major; assembly: GCF_001522545.3. Lineage (NCBI taxonomy): Eukaryota > Metazoa > Chordata > Aves > Passeriformes > Paridae > Parus > Parus major. The sequence continues at coordinate 7,471,453 of NC_031786.1, read as the reverse complement.
TCCTGTCCCCCACAGCCCCCAGAGATGGGCTGGGGGAGTTGGGAAGCTGGGGAAGAAGAGATGAATACACACAACCCCAACACAAGCTGCAGTTCAGCTTTTATTTGTTCTAATATATCCTTTAACACATCTTTCTTCCTCCTTCTCATCCCCCCTTTCACTTTTTTTTTTTAAAAAAGCAGCAGCAGGGAGTTTTTAGCTGCTTCTCTATTGCCAGCCAGCACTATTTTAAATTGCATTTTAAGCTGTTCTGCAGCAGTTCAAACACCTCACACTGCAGGACAGGCTTCCAAATTACAAGATTAACATCGATTTTAAATTGCTTCCTAAAACAAAAGGGCTCCAGCACAGGGATGGATCAAGGGCAGCTGCTGGAGCAAAGCCCAAAGGACACCAGAGCTCCTGGGGCATGGCTGGACCCACACTGGGGTGGATGCTGTTGGGACTGGGGGCAAACTGGACCCTGGATTTGCAGCTGAGATCCCCAGTTTCAGGTGAAAAGCAGCACACACAGGTCCCACGGGACAGGGACAGCCCCAGAGTGACTCCACAGAGCCACGAGCCAGGGACCAACCTGTGTTTGGGTTCCTGGTGTTTACAGGAGGCTTCTCTCCGAGGGCACCAGCACCTAACTCAGCTGCTTCTCCTCCTAATCGTCCTCATTGCTCATCCAGGGATAATTGTACTGGTGCCCCATGGACTGCAGGAAAGGAAGGATTGCACCCAGCATTTGAACAGCCCAAAACCAGGCAGTGGGAGGCTCCAGGAGGCTCAGCACCACCATCAATCCCCCAGCCCTGCACATCCAGTGCTCGAGCCCACAGCCACACTCACGGCTGCCCCAAAAGGTTCCGCTTCAGAAACAGCAGAACTCACTCATTTAACACTTCTAAAATGATCACCCTTTCTCTTTCAGCCAAAAAGATTGGCTGAGCAGTGCTGGGCATCCTGCCACTTTGCTTCCAGGGGCAAATAAATCATCCCTTTCCTCCAAACCCATCAATCTCCAGCGAGCCCAGGGGCCAGATCCTCCAAGCAGCAGCAGAGCCCAGAGCAGGGCTCCCAGAGCTGGGGGGCATTGGCAGAGCTGCAGGATGAGCCTCAGCTAATCTCTGCTCAAGCTGAACTGAGCCCTGCTCTGTCATTTAAGCCAGAGAAACAAATAAATCAATGGGAAAACCCAGCTTTTACAGAGGCTGCTATGGTTCCCACTGTGCTAGTTTTATTTTCTGAAGTACCTGCTGCCTCCCAGGCTCAGGATGACTTTTGATTTAGGAGTGAAAAGGAGTAATAAAAGCATAAAGAGCCATTAACATTCCTCCTGGCCATGGTGGGGTATTGGCTCATCACAAGTTGATGGAAATGCCATTTGACTTCCTTATGAGCTATAGAAAATCAATTAATTGATTTAATCATTCCCTGGGTGTCCCTGCTTACGGAGATAACAGAGTGCCAGGGCAGCAGGATGCTGCTCCTGCCTCCTCCAACGCGGGGGCCAGCAGGGAAGGGGCCAGCACACATCCCTGCTCCGAGGTCCTCATCACTGCTGACCCGGTTCAAGACATGTGAATTCACACTTCCATTTTCCAATCAGCTTGGTGGCATCATTTTTTTATTTTCCTTAAGCCTGCAGGCAATTCAATTCTGAGCAGTAATTGCATGAAACAGGCACTTCTTCAGGAAGAGACATTTTCCCAGGGTGGATTAAGCCTTAACCACTACAACAGCAGCCCTGACACTTCTCTTTACCACTCTGTGCCCTGCAAAGCATCAATCTGCATTTTGCTCCCCCAGCACATCCCCACACAAGTGGGCAGGAACCCCCAGTAGCATGTGGAACCCCAGGGATGCTTTTATTTTCATTATTTCAACAGCTCTCATTTCCCTGCCTGCAACACCGATTTAATAAGGGCAGTAAAGTTCTACACTTCCACTTTAAACTCCCTTTCCAGGCGTGGGTTGAGGATGGGAGCGCAGTACACGTAACGATGGGTGCAGAGCTTGGAGCTGGACTGAGGACACCAGCAGAGGAAGGAGAGGCCACAGGATTTTAACCAACCCTCATTTTCCCCAGCCAGGAAAAATAATGGTCTGCTCCCAAAAAACTGCAGATGAAGGACACCCCTGTGCTGGCCCTGTGGTTGCAGTCCCAGCACGGTGGAGCTGATGGCACTCGTGGGTGTTGTGTCACCTGCTTCAAAAAGCCCTTGGAGCAGCTGAGCCCCCAGCAGGAGCTGGCAAAAGGCAATGTGTGGGGCAGAAAGCTCTCACTCTGCATCTGGGCTCTACCTGGATTTGGTGTCTCCCCTACCTCCCTTCTCCCCAACAATGCTTGGACAAGGAAGGAAGAGAACGGTGGGAGCTGCTGGAGCTCAGCATTTCCAGGGGAGCCCCAGAGCCAACCCTGCTCCAGGAGAAATCAAAAGCCCATCAGCTCCCAGCAAAGCTCCTCACTATCAAAGGAGATGCTCCCAGTGCCAGCCAGCTCCACTTGGCACCAACCAGACAACTTCTTACAGCATCAGCTGGCTGCTCCAGCCTCTGAGGACTCACGGGCTGGCTTTGGAAGGGACGGATGTAGAGAGGATGGAAGTGAGCCCCAAGCACTGCTGCCCAGCATGCTCCTCCACAGGGCTTCCCCCTGGCTGGCACCAGGAGAGTCTAATCCAGCCCTGGATGCAGCAGCAGGAAGATGAAGCACTGGGGACGTGCAGGATCTGCAGGTCCCTGCTGGTGCTGAGGAGGTGACACCACACTGACCCACACCTGGCACCTGGAAAAACAGCCTGGATAACAACCCCACAGGCACTGAGGGGAGAGCAAATGGGAGAGGAGAGGCAAACCTCCTGTCTTATTTGCTTCTTCCAGAAGCAAACTCTGGATTCAGACCCTGAGAAGAGTCTCATCCCTTCTCCTGGAGCAGCATCCCAGGCACCGCTGGCAAGGCACGCTCCAGCATCCACTGATCCTGACAAGCTGCTTACAAGCGCTGCAGTTATCCAGGGCTGCTCAGCAGACAACATCAAAACATGACACCAGCAGCCCGGGAGAGGGTTGTAACTCACTCAGGAAGAAACTGGGAATAATTAACGCCAAGTTTGCTGAGCAGAGCCCGCCTGACTCCCTCCCTCGCCCGTCCGTGTCCCCTGTCACCGTCACTTGCTTACACGAGTCTTCACAACTGGTTCTGCTGTCGCCTCTGCTGAGCATTAAAGGCAGCAAGATAAATTTATAACTCACATGACTCTTTGAAAGCAAAGGGAACACGAACATCCCTGGAACTACACGTTTTGGGCCGTGTCTCAGGGAGGCAGCAGCCCAAGCCCTCGCTCCCGGGTGCTCTCTTCAGCCAGAGCAGGTAAGAAAAGGGATTCCCAAAGCCACAAAGCAACTTTTGGGTATTCTGCCCAACCCAAGCTCCTGTCAGAAGATCTGTGTGCTCTGCCCAGAGGCAGACTGAGATCTGTCACAAGTGGCAGCGACCCAAATTTGCAAATGGGTCCTGAAAATGACCTTTCCTGACAGAGAAAGAGGTGAATGCATCTGTGTTTTATTTTAAAGCTCTCTTGGGCTGAGCAGCATCTCAGTGCAGCTCAGCTGAACAGAGCTGTGCCCTCCTCTGCTGTCAGCCCTCACAAGGACAGAGTACACAGTGGGTCAGGATCATGGATACCTCCAGACCTCCTCCTCCTCCTCCTCCTCCTCCTCCTCCTCTCCCCCAGCTGACTGCAAGGGGGGATGACAGAGTAACTCAAGCTCACTCTGATCGTTTGCAAATCTGAGCATGACCTTTCTGCATCCTCTGTGAGAACAAATGGTGATGTTACCTGGCCATGCTAACCCAGCTGGGATGCTGCTGGAGCAGAAGGAGAAGCAGCAGAGCCAGGAGCAGGAGCAAAGGACCCCTCTGTGGAGATCATGTAGGTTCTCACATTTCTATTTGGGCTCTCTGCTCCGCTCCTCAGGGAGCAATGCAAGGCATTGAAATAACATGAGATCCCATTGCTTCACGGTGCTGTGGCTCTGAAATGGTGAAAATGCCCTACAAAACCCCAAGCAACCTTCAGCATTATCATCTGCAGCACAATTCCCACCCCTCCACATGCCTGCCCTGGAGAGAAACAGATGCCACAAATACCAAAGCTTACAGCTGTGCTGCACAGCCCTAAACATCTCCCTCTCTCCTCTTCTGTGTTCACTGATGGAAAAATTAGTTTTAAGCAGGTGAAACTCTAGGAACTGGAGCAAGTGACAGCAGCAGGAGAGGCTGAGCACTCCAGGAGCTGGAATACTGAGAGGGTTTGAGGAGGAGAGGGCAGGATTCCTGCCATCTCCAGCACAATGTGCCTTGACTGTTGGCTCTGGATCTCTCCTGAGAGTCCTGTAGCCCAGTGTGGCAAACCAGAGCCCCAGTGCTCAACTTCCCCATGGTCTGCATCTGGGACAGGACACCAAGAGCCAGCAAGGGGAGGTGTCCAGATTATTTTGTTGTCCACATTTATTTTTATTCCCTCCAAAATGAATGTAAATGACCAAATCTTTTTGCAGCAGAAGTTGTTCTTTGGTGACCTGTAATTCTGCTGGGTCACAGACCACAGGAAGTCCCTGCAGGGGCTGTGCACAACCCACCTCCAGATGGATTCCAGGTGGAGTTACCATCGCCCAGCTGCAATGTCCCAGTGCTGCAGGACTGGGAAAACCTCTCTTCTAGCCCACAAGCTGCTTTTCAGAGTCCATATCCTGCAGCCTTGAGATCAGACCCCAAAACAGACTCACAGAATGACCAGGTTGGAGGAGACCTCCAAGATCATTGAGTCCAACCCAGCCCTAACACCTCAACTGAGCCATGGCACCGAGTGCCACATCCAGTGTTTTTGTAAACACGTCCAGGGATGGTGACTCCACCACCTCCCCAGGCACACCATTCCACCACTTTATCATCCTTCCTGCAAAAAACCTTTTTCTAATATCCAACCTGTATTTCCCTTGGTGCAGCTTGAGGCTGTGTCGTTCTGTCAGTGACTGCCTGGAAAAAGAGACCAACCCCCACCTGCCCACAGCCACCTTTCAGGAGGTGATAAGGTCACTCCTGAGTCTCCTTTTCTCCAGGATAAACACCCCCAGCTCCCTCAGTGTTTCCTCACAGGGTTTGTGTTCCCAGCCCCTCACCAGCCTCGTTGCCTCCTCTGGATGCCCTCAAGGGTCTCAAGGTCCTTCCTGAACTGAGGGCCCAGAACTGGACTCAGCACTCGAGGTGTGGCCTCAGCAGTGCCGAGCACAGGGGGAGAATGATCTCCCTGCTCCTGCTGGCCACACCATTCCTGATCCGGGCCAGGGGCCATTGGCCTTCCTGGCCACCAGGGCACGCTGCTGGCTCATGTTCAGCTGCTGTCACCAGCACCCCCAGGTCCCTTTCTGGGCACTGTCCAGACACTCTGTCCCCAGTCTATAACATTGCAAGGGGTGTTTGTGGCCAAAATGCAGGACTTGGCACTTGGACCTATTAAACTTCATCCCATTGGACTTTGCCCATCCATCCAACCATTCCAGGTCTCTCTGCAGTGCCCTCCTCCCTTCCAACAGATGGGCACATGCTGCCAGCTTAGTGCCACCTGCAGATTTACTGATGAAAGACTCAATACCCTCATCCATGTCATCAATAAAAATATTGGACAGAGCTGGCCCCAGCACAGACCCCTGAGGAACACCCCTGGTCACTGCCCCCCAGCTGGATGCAGCACCAGTCACCACCACTCTCTGGGCCCAGCTCTCCAGGCAGTTCTAAACCCAGCACAGAGTGCTCCTGTCCAAGCCTGGGCTGCAGTTTTTCCAGGGAATGCTGTGGCAGACAGTGCCAAAAGCCTTGCTGAAGTCCAAATAGACACATCCAGAGCCTTTCCTGCATCCACCAGGAGTCACCTGGTCATAAAAGGACCATAAAAGGTCAAACACAACAAAAAGGACAAAACACATCTCAGCAACCTAGAACAAGGTGCAATAGCCTTGTAGAGGCTGAGCTTCACCCCTGCTTACTTCTGTTTTCCAGCTTGTGCTCTAAAATCAGCTCTGCCCCACCCTTGTCCTTCCTTCATCCCCTTCCCACTGATCCTGCTCCCAAAGTGGTGGAGGAAACACAACACGGGAGAGCCCAGTTGTGGTCAGCCACAGGAAACCAGCTGGAGATGCTGCTGGGAGCACACTTTGGAGTGGGAAAAGGCAGGTGTTGAGCTCTGCAGCTGAGCAGCAGGAAACACCTGGAAACAGGTTGAAAAGACAGTTATGGGAACAGCAAACACACAACTCCAGCCACTCAGCAAACCCCCACTTCCCAAAGGCAGCAGGATTCAAGGACCTCAGCACCAGAAACACTGCTACAGCAGTTCTGCAGCACCCCCAGCACAGAGATACCTGTGAACCACTTCAATGCTTCTGTCCAAGTCCCAGCAAGGTCAGCTGAAACCAAAGCAGACCCCTCTTGCAAGAACCAGCAGGAGGGCAGAGCTCAGCTCCAGCCACTTCAGGATATCAGGACCTGTCCTGCACCTCCCCTGGGTTTGCAGCAAATTCCTCCAGCACCTCATACCCAACCCTGCAAGCATCAACAGCAAGAGGACTCCAAAGGCTTTTGATTCTTTACAGCAGCTACAGCAGTTGCAGGCAATATTCCAGCCACATCTAATCGTGTTTTAACACTTAATAACCTATTTTCCCCCATTAATCCCCCGCAGCAGCAAGCTCCACCAGCAGATGTACATCCCACCAAATCCAGCCTGGGGCACAGCCACGGGCTGAGGGAACATGGCCAAATCCCTCCCAGCACCATGATTAGAGAATTTGGTACTTTTTCAGCATCAGCCTCCTGCCCCCTGACTCCAGCAGTAAAACAACCACAAGAAAGATGCTTGGGGGAAAAAAAGGATCACCAAACACATTAAATTCTAAATAAGAGGAAAGAAGAGGGAGCAGAAAACTCAATCTCTTGAGTCTAGAGACCTTCCCAAAGCATCTCCCACATTCAAAATTTATAGACTTCTCTGTTTCCCTTTTCTATCTACATCTTTCTTTGCAGAACAAATTCTTTCAGTGGCCATTTCAAAACAAAGGAACCTTTGTCTGTGTTTACTTGACAGCAGCAGATTAGGATAAAATAAGTTGCATTTCAGAAGGGTTTTTTTATTTATTGTTAAGATGCAAAGCCTCTACTGCAGCGAATCACCAAGCAGAGAATCCATCTGAGGAATAATTTCTGGCACACACCGAGAAACTTGGCTTTTGGAGAGAACCTCTGAGAAAGGTATTCACATACAAAAATCAAATTTTAAATGGGATTAACTTCTGGACTGTGACATTATCCATTTCTCCTTTTCATGCTCCTGCCTCACATCTATGTTTATTTTGGTTATGATCGGCTGCTCTCACAGTTCAGGAGGCAGGAAAGCTCTGGGCAGGGCTGGGGCATTTTCATGTCTCCCTTTGAATTCCAATAGCTGAGGCTCAAGGCTGGGCTGGGCAGGCCACTCAGGGAGAGACAGGAACAGCCCCAGCCTAAACTGGACCAGGGACCATGAACTTTAGCATTCATCCACAACCCAAATGATTTTTTGGATGCAAATGATTTTAAAGCCAATGATTTTTTAAGATCCCCCAGCTCTCTGCAGCCACCCCAGGACAGGTACTGAAGGGCATGGGCAGATTTCCCTGCACAGCTGAGTCTGGCAGGGCATGAAACAGCCACTAAAGCTGGGATCAGCCCCAGGAAGGACTGCAGGAACTGACACTCACTCATCACAAGCCCACCCCATTTATGCTCTAGCCCCACCCCAGAGCACACAGAGGAGGATATCAGCAGCCTCTCTGCAACATCCATCAAATATTGAATAATGCTCCAAAGGGCACTTCAGGAGTCCAGGTGGAGCAGGGACCAGGCTCCTTCCCCACCAGGAGCCCATTCCCAGGAAACACTCAGGCCTGGGCATGGCAAACCTGAGGCCATGCACCCAGGAACTCTTCCAAAGCCACTGGCCGTGAACCTGTCCAGGTTTGTGCAGATTCCCACTCCTCATCACACCAAGAGCTCATCAGCCCAGCACAATTAGCCTGCTCCTCTGAGCTCGCCTCCAGCCCAGCACTGTGTGCTTAACAGCAGCCGTAACCGCCAGGAATATTTCCTGGGTTTCCCTGGGATCCAGAACACATGTTAATTAAATGCCAGTTTGTTATTCAAACAGACCTTTGGAGACTTCACAGCACTAATAAGCAGCACATCTATTCCTGCTCCCACCCTCCCCACTTCGATGTTCACTCCACGCTCCTCCAGGAGCTCTGCCTCCCCTTGGCCAGGAGAGAGCTCTGGAGTTCCCTCCTCAGCCTCCTGCTCTGAGCAGAGGGGCTCAGACCTGCCCACAGCCCCACATCAGCTGGGTGTGCTCTCAGAGCCTGCAGGGATGGAGATTCTCCACCTCCCCAGAGGCTGTGACTCCCCATTTCCCAGTGCACCAGGGAGGCTGCCCAGGCTCCATCACCCTTCCTGCCTTTTCCATGGCTGGGATAGTTGGTTCTCCCAGCCATCAGTTGCTACCCTCAACAGCCACAGCCTTTCACAGGTGACAGGGGGAGGTCTGTGGTGACATTGGCCAGCTCCTGACCAGCACATTCCCTGAGGCCTTGGTCCCACTCTGCTTTGGGGTTACTCACTCCTGGCAACAGCTACATCACCCTGGGGTACAGCCAGCCCCTACAAACCTGTGTGACAGGAGCTGGAACCCAAAAAGCCTGGACTGGGTGTTAAAGGGTGAGAAAAAGCCTCTCAGGTTATGCCTGCCAAGCTTTGGGGACACAGAACACAACCTTCCTCCAGCATCTCCCTCCAGAGACAGGAGAGAGGATGCTTTGTGTTTGAAACCAGTGTGTGAGGCCATGAATGAAGCTCATCTTCCCCAATAAGAAGCACAGCAACTGCCAAATGTGCAGCAATTCATCTGGAAGCAATAGTTTGTTTGGCAAAGCCACTGAATATAGGAGAAAAAATTGGATTTGCATTGAATTTTTGAGCTTTCTAACAAAGCAGGACTTGCCTTACCCAGTTAGAAAGCTAAGAGACCAAAACCTTGAAAAATTAGAGGACATAGGTCACAATTTATTTCTTTTCTTCTTTAAATGAGACCAGTCAGGCATTACCAGAAGCAACATTCAACCTGCACCACCTCAGAGCAAAGCAGCATCTCTCCCAGCCAGCAAGGCCAGTGCTCACAGCCCTCAGCAGAGCCAAAGAGCATCAGGAAAGAGGGTGAACCCATTTACACACCTTGATTTAACCAGCTGAACCCCCAAGTGTGCAGGATTTGAGGTGTGAGGGCCTGAAAAAGGAGATTTGTTTTGACCCAGCTCCAGTGCTGATGCTGCTCCCAGTAAACCAGAGACAGACCAGGATGCATTCAGTGGGTTCGAAGGTCTGGGTTAAATTAATGACAAGGATAAGGATGGGAAAAACCACTCCAAGGCATCCAGAAAGGGGGTAAAGAGCTGAGTAATGGGGTTTCTGCCATTATTTTACCCCAAATTTAGAGCCCTCTGGGGTGACCCCAGGTGCTTCTGCAGGTTTCTGGAAACCTTCGCTGCTCTTTGCAGCACAACCTGTGCCACACCTCAGCTGGCTGCACAGTTAATCTGTGTCTCTGCCTTTCTTTCAGCTCTCTACAAACTTCAAGGACACTGGGGATCCTCTGGAACAGAGGGCAGCTGGAACACTGACACCTTGATTTTAAACTCAGCAATCTTTTCAGAACCCATCTCCTCAAAAGCCAGGTCTGGAGAAGGTTTGGAGAAGAGGGTGGTCTGGGGGCTTCTGCCCACTCTCCTTGTGCTGTTTCTTATCCCAAGAAGGAAGAAATCCCCTAAAACCAGATTTCACTCACCAGCCATCCCGGAATGTGTGCTTGGCCTGGGGACAGGAGCACAGAACACACCTTCCCCATGGGGACACGTACCCTGACAAGTGCAGAAACACTGAAAAGCATTGACCCTGCCACCACTCCAGGCTGAGGTCACCAGGAACACACCAGTCCTTGGAAAAGGGGTTTAATGGAGCTGGTGATGGGAACAGAAGGGGAGGATCAGCCACCATGTCCTCCATCCACAGGGAGAACAGAAATCCAGCAGCCACAGACTGCAAATCCATCTCTTGGAAAGTTAACTGAGGGATTTAACACCACCCAGCTTCTGGAAACCACCACTTGATCCCTCTCCTCCTGTAGGGAAGCAGCAGTGCCTCAAGGAAAAGACTTAATGCTCCAAAATCACATTCTAGGTGAGGCTGTTGAGCTTAGATCATTCCATATTTTTGACACGGAGGAGGAGAAGACCACAGTGGCCTGACCAAGTCCATCTCACCCTGCTCAGGGGAGTTCAAGCTGGGCAGTTCCCTCTGTGTGTTTCAGTTGACTGGAATCTCAGAGGAAAGGTCAGGGGAAGCTCCATCCATGGCAGCAGTGTCCTCCCAGAGCAAGGGCAGGATGTGACTGTCCCACCACAGACCTGTCTCCTGAGCTGACTTCATGTCTCGCCAAAAAAATGCAACGTAACACACACTTGCTAAAAATCAGAATATTCCTCTTCTACATGTCAGTATCTGCACAAAACCACAAAGGCCCTTTATTTTCTCTTCCTAAGGAGCAATTTCCACTCCCTGCAGACCACAAGTGCTCAAGCCCACCGAGACCTCCAAACTCCTGAGCCAGATGCTCCAGACATGAGCCCAGGGGCAGCCCACAGCTCACACTGCTGCCAGCTGAGGGTCTGATCCCGCTGCTCCCCCGTTTTCTGCTGCAAGCCAGGGTCAGCACCCACAGTCCAGCATTCACCCCAGTGCCTCACACCTCTGGGCACGAGGACAGCCAGCTTTGAGCCACATAGCAAGAGAGGCCAACAGGGCCCTGAGCCATCCTGGTAATCCTAAAAAGGGGCCAGGAAGGACCTGTGGGAATGGAAGATCCAAGCACCATCCTCCTGCATCCCTGGCACTCATCAGCTCAGCCCTGGAGCACCTCATGGGACAGGCCGGACACGGGGCCGCGCTCACCTTCGGTGCGGATGGTGAAGGGGGAGTCCCCCAGGCGCTTGGCTGAGAACTGCCCTCCCAGGGACGTCATCAGGAAGCACAGGGTGAAAAATCCAATGCCCAGCACGAAAATCCTGCAGGAGAGAAAGCAGAGCTGGAGCAAGGTGTGATGAGGAGGCACCTCCTCCCTCCCAGGCCAGCCCCAGCACCCTCTGCCCCTGGGGTAATCCCTTCACACGGCAGCAGAAGAAGCTTTGGGTTTCTGGGACAATCCCAGCTCCATCCCTGGGGCTCACCCCACCCAGCCCTGGCAGGGAGCATCTGTGCAGCCCCAGCCCCACCTCACCCCGGCCATGGCCAGACCCTCATGAGCTCCACAAAGAGCCCAGGGTGCTTCTGCCTAAACCCTGGCACTGAGCAGGGGGGCTTTGCCTGAGAATCCCCCCAAAAATCCCTGCAGCCTGCTCCGATGGGCAGGCCTTGAGGAATCCTCCTCTCAAGGGGCAGGGGTGGATTTACATCTTCAGTGGGGAAGCTGAGCCAGACCACAGCTGGCCATACAATGCTCCACTGGGTCCAGCCCAACAACCCAGACCACAGGAACCACTACAATAAACAATACCTGTGTTCCTCTGGGAGAGAGGAGTAAAGAGAGACCTTTACCTTCCCTTCCTCCCAAAGGATCTAAAAAAAAAACCCTTTCAGTTTTTTAAATAAAGCCTTTTGTTCCCCTGTAACTAGGCCACCGGCATTGTCATTGTGTCCCCTGTGCACTACGGGGCACAGAGGGACCTGCAGGGCAGCACTCATGTGCCCTGGGGCCATCCCATCACCAGTGTTCACCAGGACTGGCAGGGAAGGGGCTCCCAGGGGACACACGTGGCAGGATGTCACCTGCAGGTCACCTCCAGGGAGGACCAGGAGCTCCCAGCACTGCTCCTGCTCAGGCCAGATTCGGGCCAGTCACTCTTCTGGGGGTGGAAGGGCTGAAGGCAAGAGCTCTGTGCCAGCCTGGCTGTTGTGCACCAGGGAGTGTAAAGCAGAGTGCTCTGTGCCAAGGGAAGGATGTTTGGCCTCCTTCCACTGCTCAGAGACGCTGCCATCATCCCCGAGACTCCTTGGAGGTGCCGCAGCCTCCAGCGGACACACGGGAAAAGCCCTGGCAGAGCCACTGCCAGGTGTCAGTGTGACAGCCCCCGGAGCAGCAGCAGCATCTCAGCCAACAAACCCAGGGGAAATCTCGAGGAGGAGAAGGAGAAAAGACAACCCCCAGCCAGCCTCGTGAAACAACAGGTTTGTCTTCCAACAGATAAATCCCGTGTGGGGCAGGGAGCTGAGGAAGCCCTCGGGGCTGCCCGCTGCCATCGCTGCCTCTCAGCAACCCTGAGCCAGAGGGAAGCAAAACACGGGGGACAGGAGCCTCCAAGCCTCCTTTACAAGCTCACAGCATCCTCCACAGGGCTCAGGAGCTGCACACAGACACAGCACAGCCACCCAGGCTTTTCCAGGTGCAAAGGAGCCCACAGCCCTCCACCTAAGCGTTCCTATATAGCTAAAAAGGCAGAGGAGCAGGAACCAATCCTTCAGCTCTGGGCTGCAGCACACCAGCACCACAATTATCTGCTGCTGGAAAGGGCTAACAAATAAAGTGACCTGCTTCAAAACCCTCGTTAGTGACTGGAGATGTTGTGGAGAGCTCAAGTACAGGGTCAAGCAGCTCAAGAGGGGCTGGGCTTCCCCAGGGAAATCTGGTGGAGGAGGGCGGCTCCCTACTGTCCCAGTCCGTACCCACATCCCAGCACAGCATGGCCAGGTTTTCCTTGCCTGGAAAGACCCCTGGGCAAGACATGGCACTTACAGGAGATCCCACAAGCTCCCTACCTCCATCCAGGCAGCTCTGACGCTGCTGTCACACAGAGAGCACACACCTGAGCCCCAGATCCAGGGAAGCCTCTCTCAGCAGCAGCCAGCTCAAGAACAAAGGGTTTCCTTTTCCTGCTCTGAGGAGGATCAGCCTTGCTCACAGCAGACAGGGCCCTAACTCGTGCCCATCCCCATGGATCAGCCCTGTGCCATCCCTGGTGGATCAGGGGCACCTGGCCATGGGCTCTGGACAAGCAGCGCAGCACAGCTCCCCATCCCCTTCTCACCTCCCACCTAACCAAGAGGAAAAGCAGCACCCTGGGCTTGTCAGCACGAATGAGCCCTGCCAGCAGCACACTCAGCACCAGCACAAACACTCCGAGCTGGCCTGCCAGAGCTGACCCACCTGGGAAAGGGGATGCTCAAGCACATCACTGAAACTGCCTGACATCTCCGTGCAGGCGTGGACCAACTCGGGTCCCTTTGATTTCCAAATGAGCTGCCCCTGGAGGGGTGGAAAGCAGTTTCCACACCATATATAAACCACTGTGCACTCACTAATCCAGGCTCCCATCCCTAAAGGTTTGGCTAAGGGCACAGCTGGTGAGCCCCACAAGCAATAACCAGTGGAGCAGAGCCACCCCCTCCCCAGCAGATGCTGATGAACCATCAAGCTGTGGAATCTGGACTCAGACACGAGCCAGACCTCAGCCCCCTCCCCAAAGCAGACCTGGGAGAAGGGTTTCCAGAAAGCTGTGGTCCAGCTCCAGCAGAGAGGTGATTGTGGAGGCAGCAGAGCGTCCCTGATGCTGCAAAGCAGCGTGGTGTCCCATAAATAGCTTGGAGAGGGGGTGATCTGGGGACATTAGTGCACTGCCATTATCACAGCCTGAGCCCAGTGCAGTGCTGGGTCTGGGAAAGGCTCTCAGGAACACACTGGAGGGGGTGGCTGCACCCAGCTTGACTTTGGAGGGCTGAATTTACCCTTAGGGAACACTGTGTGCCTCGGCACTTCCCTGGCAGGAGAGGACAACAGCAGGCTGGAGAAGAAACAAACTGAAGGGGGTCAAAGCCCAAACAAGTCCTGCACCCCAGGGCCCTCCCTGGGAGCACATCCTGGTACCAAACCCAGCCATGGCCCTGTCCTGCTATCCCCTCCCCCCAGGAGCATTTTAACAAAGCATCACCTGAATAAATACTCAGACCTGATGCTGCTCTCACACCTCCTATTGACAATATCTTCATCATTATGCGAGACCTTGTTGACGCTTTTTAATCTTCATAATTATAGTCTGGCAAGGAGAGATCGTTAAACACCGAGCAGAAAGAAAAAGGGGAAGGGAAGAAAAAGATACAAAGGTGATCTGTGCTTTACCATCTCCCTAGGAAACTAAACCTTTTTCATTTTGACTGGATTACAGAGAGAGTAGGGGAGATGCAAGATGCTCTTTTCATAAAAAACAACAACAAAAACAAAGGGAATTGAAGCCTTACTGGAATTACTGTCCTTGGGAGATCCAGCCCAGAGCAGGGCTACAGGGAGCAGAGAGGGTGCAGGGCTGGACCCTCAACCTGAGAACCCCAACTCCTTTACTTTTGCTGATGTTCTCCAGGTGAATAAAAATGCCTGGGCCAGATTTAGTTTAGTGAAAACTCCTTATACAGAAAACGAATTTACCACAAAGTAGATAAAACATACCAGATCCCAGCACTAGGTCCTCTTCCCCAAAATCAAGACTAGCTCTCTGAAGACTATGGAGTTCCGAGGACCAAACAGCATCTATCCTGCACGCTGGCTTTGCCTGTCATCCAATGTCACGTTTAATTCATCACTCAGGCACAGTTCTGGTGCCAAGTCCCTCTCCACATCTTCCCCAAAATGAAATGTTCACAGTTCTGGGCTCTGGCTCAGTGCCCAAAAGAGAAGAAAGCAAAATTCCTCAAGTCTTAAATGAAAATTGGAAGTGATGCCCCAGTCATGGAGGATTTTGGCCCATGGAACTGAAAGCTGGGTGTGACCAGAAGAGTCTGAGTGCTGAGTTGGGATGTGATGGAGGGAGAAAGGCCAGCATCACCCAGCAGGATGGGACTGTGACACTGGGAATGTGACACTGGGACTGTGCCCATGGAGCCACATCACCCAGCAGGGACCCACAGGGAGAATCCTCTGCAGGTGCAGGGGGAAACCAAGGGCTACAGAATCAGGTTACATCTTTTATTTAACAAGTGTTCAGCTCCCAAAAGCTGAGCCATCATTCCTACCAGCACAGGTCAGGTTAATAAATGACCCCTCTCCCTCAAACCTGTTTTGCTGGGAGCCCAACAGGGTTGTGCTGCTGTCAAACTGATGCTCAGCCATGGGCACCGTGATCCATGCAGGTGAGTGAACTCTCACACTGACCACAGTTACATCCCACAGAACGCCTGGATCTGGTTTCCAGCTGGCAAACTGAACTACAGAGCCAAGAGCTGGGTGAGCTGGACTGGATTACTTAGTGAATTCTTGCCCGGATCCAGCACCATCACAAACGAGACCTCCTTTGCTGCTGAAATGAAGTCAGAGCCACCCTTGGACACTCTTGTGGTTTCCAGACTGATCTGCTCCCTCTCCCCTTCCCTTTCTGCAGGCACTCTCCCAGCTCAGGGCTCTGCATTGCTTTGCTAAGCGTGTCTGGAGGGTGGTTAATGAAATGTTTTGGTGCACAGGATCAGGTTTCCTGTGTGCTGTTTGCCGATGGCACCGCTCCTCCTGCTCCTCCGATGGCTGCAATCCACATCAGGCAGGGGATTGCACCACAGGATTCCCGGAGCAGTGAGGCTCTGCCCAGCCAGCAGCAGGGAAACAATTTCCAGGACCCCTCCTGATTGCCAGGACCTTCTCCAACTCCTGGAGGTTATTCCTGAGCCCCATCAGCCGAGGATGTGGGGTGCTGACATTAGGGGAGCAGAGCTGATTGGCACCGGGTTACGGCTGGAGCTGGGCAGAGCCAACACTCACCCACGCTGGGATGGGAGCAAGGTGACACAGGACTGTGGCATGGGGGGGTCACACTCAGCATGACAGCAGCATGGAGGAGGTGCAGAGGTCCTGGACACTGTGGGACAGTAAGGAGAGGGTCTTGGGAATTCCTCCGCTTGCACAGGGAGAGCCTGGCTGTTAACAGCAAGGTAACCCCACTGGTTCCAGTGGCACAAATACTGGTCTGTACTGGTTGGAGAGCAGAAGCCAGCTCAGGGCACACAGCCAGGGCAGTGAAAGCCTGGACACCAGAGACCATCACAAACCCCTCATCCAGCCATCACAAACCCCTCATCCACACACATCCTCATCCCTGATGAGACTTTGTCATCACCCTGTGCTGTCCCACCCTGACCCCAGGTCACTGCTGGAGATGGGGTTCCCCTGTCTCAGGGGTGATGCCCAGGGCACAGGGATGTTCCAGCCAGTCACTTCCTCACTGTGGAATTCAAACGCAGTTAAGAAAGCAAACAGCCAGGCAAGGAGGGCTCCCCTGGGTGAGAGTGCCTGCCCTTCTCGCGTCTGTCGCGCTCACTCCCGGCTCCACTCGGAGCAAGCCGGAGCCGTGGGAAGCCTCACAGCTCTGCCACGGCTTTGTGGCATCCCCTTGGCCAAGTTCCCCAGTCCCAGGGCAGTGCCGCGGGATCCAGCAGCAGAAATCGCTGCAGGCAAGCAGAGCCAAGCAGCTCCCGAGGAGAAGAGAAAACCTCTCCACACCTGAGCGCAAGCGAGAGGCGCCAGCCCAGCCCGTCCTCCCTCTCTGCGCCGGGCAATAGCCTGGGCTAAGCAAAAAGGCAGCGAGCAGATCCCTGCGGTGACCCCAGACCCCCAAACACAGCGGGGAGTGTTGGAAACCTCTGGGCTGCGCTCACCCCACCTCGAGCTTCGTTCCCCGGCACATTCCCCTCCATCCATAAGGGGTTTTGGTCCCTCTCCCCATCGAAACACCAAGGAACTGCCACCACCTTGTGTCTCAAGCTCGGGAGCAGCCCAAGCACATCTCCAGGGAAGCAAAGAAGCAGGAGAGCAAGGGCTGGAGAGGGGAAGCGAATGTTTGGAAGCAAAAATGGGGAGTTACAGCAAGGGGAAAAGCAATGGGTGGGTACGGGTGTGCTGGAGCCGGAGGGGTTCGGGTTTGTACACCCACCCCAGCCCCATTGCCAGTTCAGGGTGGGTTTCGAAATCCCCAGCTGCACCAGCAGGCTTAAACCAGAGGAACCGATTCCCCCCCAGTATCAACATCTCCGAGAACGGTACTCAGAACGGTACCAGCGGCGAGCAGCCCTGCGATAACCCCAGAGGCACCGGCGGTGGGGTGAACCTGCCCCAGGGAGAGGCGCACGCTGCCCCGCGGGCAGGACCTGCCCGGATCCCTGCACGGCCGGCTGGGCTGAGTACACCTGCACGCACAGCCCCCAGGGACACCGGGCCACCACAGCCCCCAGGGACACCCGGAGCTCGCACAGGGACACCCGGCCACCACAGCCACCAGGGACACCCGGAGCTCGCACAGGGACACCCGGCCACCACAGCCCTCAGTGACACCGGCCAGCCGCATCCCCCCGCACCGAACGCGCTCCGCCGGCCGCTCCCCACCCGCAGGAACCGGGCGAGGCGGCCAGAAGGAAACACCAACTTTACCTAAAGGGTCTCAAGGTGACGAGGCATCTTCTGACCATTATCTTGCCATCCGCGTTGACAGTGATCATCGTTCAAAGTTGCGGGCAGGGGGCGGCCCAGCACCCCCCCAGAGGCAGCGAGGGCGGCAGCAGCGGGGCTCAGCGGGCGGGGGCTGCGCGGGGGCACCGGGGGGACACGGCCCCCCTGCCCTACCCTTGCCCCTGCCCGCTGCCGGCCGAGCCCATGGCCGGGCCCCGGGCTCCGCTCCGCGCACCCCGCGCTGCGGCTCCGCTCCGCCCCGCACCGCCCCGCGGAGCCTCCGCCGGGCTCCGCCGGGCTCCGCTTGCCATCTAGCGGCAACCCGGCCCCGCAGAGGGGGGGTCGGGGCAGGGCGGCAGGAGAGTGGGGGTGCGGCAGCCCCCCCGAGGTGAGGGGATGGCGTTTTGAGGGGAGGATGGCCGGGTTTGGGCGGAGAGGGCGGCAGCATCTCCGCGCAGGTGACAGCCCGCGGCGGGGGGACCTCGGGAGGCAGGGCTGGCCCTTTGGAGGGAACAGCCAGATCAGAAACGCCACCGAGCACCGTGCCCGGGTGGTGTTCGATTTGGGGGGGTTTAGGAGCAGGGCAAACCTCCCTTGCCGGGAAAGGCGGGTCTGGAGTCTGGCAGCACCAGGCTGCAGCTCTGTGGCCCCATCACTCTGATTTCTCTCTGGGGGGGCACAGTCACAGCCCACGATGTGAGTCCCCAAATTCCCCGGGTATTTCAGGGTACCACCAAAAGGACCAGGGCGGTGTCCTTGGGAAGACAAAGAAAGGGCCATGAGAGCTGAGGCAGGAGAAGCAGTGCTGAGCTCAGCAGAGGTGTTTCCAGCTCTCCTGTGAAAGGTGGCAAGCACAAAAAGCTTCCCAAAAGTTGGGATTTAAAGGAGCCAAGTGTGCACAGAGCCCAGAGATGCCCCATTTCCAACCCCAGCCAGGATGGGTGCACCCCACTGAGGGTGAGGGACGGGATGCAGCACTCTGGGGTGAGCACAGAATGGCTGGAAGGACAATGCTGTCCCCCATGTGCACTCCTGGCCAGGCTACAGGACAGGGCCAGGCTGTGCTCTGGAGGGCTGTGCTGCCAACATGCCACGCTGACCCCGTGGCTGCTGCCCCTCTTTGCACTGGACACCACCAGGGGTACCATAAAGCACAGGTGACACTGGGTGACAGCTGTCCCTTTGCCTTCCCCACACTGGGATGCTCTCCCCCCATGGTCTTCCCCAGCCTTTCTCCATCCCATTTTCCTCCAGAGAGAGAACCCCCCCTGCAGCCCCACCTGCCTGGCCTGGCTTAGTGATTCCTCCTCAAGTGCTGAGCAATTCCAGTGCCCTCCCAGCACCAGCCACTCCCTCCTCTACAAACCAACCTTGATTGTGCACAATCCCAGGGTTTTCCCGTGGGGCTGATGAGGAGGAAATGCTGCTGTGATACTGCATTTCCACAGGCATCCCATGTGCTCACACTGCTTCCTTCTCCCCAGTGGAAACCAGCAGTGGCCTTGGTCACCTCCAGGGAGCCTAAGCTGCAACAGCACCAGCCACAAGAGAGCTCAGGGACAGCAACTGGAAACTTACCCCAAATCAATTTTTTATCATAAAACAACACTTTCTTCCCAAGCAGAAGTGAGAGGCAAAGCCATATTCTCCAGGACTTCTTAAATGCAGAAGGATTTTTGTGTTCATCCACACTTTTCATGGGCAGGTGTCAGGGAAGGAGTCATTGCCACATGGGGTAGGATCCCAGCAGGATGCAGACTGACACACAGACTGAGTATTTGTGTGGCTCAGGAGCAGCACAAACAAACCCTCAGGTCATCTTGGCAAGGACACCCTTCTCTGAAGCCCATCCTGTGGGGACCTTATGGACACAGCCAGGCAGCCCCAGTGCATAGACAGACCCCAAACACCAGCTGGGTGCTCGGTCCCTGCTGTTTTAGGTGCAGCTGGGAACATCTGGCCTCCTCTGGATTCTCCAGGAGGGGAGCAGCAGCCTAATGAAGGTGCCATGGGGATCTTGCTACCCCTGATTTCCTGCCTGCTCACTCCATTCCCATCTCCTACTGCTCTGACAGGAATTCTTAGTCCTCACCTGAGCAGCAAAACCACCTCAAAATCTGGTGCTGCCCTCCAGAGCCCGGCTCCAGCAGGAGGCAGAGCCCTTCATTCCAAGAACTTCTTTCCAAGATCAGCTCAGCTCCATGGGGCTGGAAACCTTCCTAACACACATAAACACTGCATGGAGTGTTAAATAAAATAAAATAAAATAAAATAAAATAAAATAAAATAAAATAAAATAAAATAAAATAAAATAAAATAAAATAAAATAAAATAAAATAA